>NC_092730.1:17564839-17626255 GCF_047496885.1 Scyliorhinus torazame | reverse complement strand
CCCGGCTACCGCACCTCCCGCAGCCCCCCCCTACCCCGCACCCCCCCGGCTACCCGCACCCCCCCCGGCTACCCGCACCCACCCCAACCCGCACCCACCCCCACCTACCCCGCACCGCCCCACCTACCCCGCACCGCCCCACCTACCCGCACGGCCCCACCTACCCCGCACCGCCCCACCTACCCCGCACCGCCCCACCTACCCCGCACCGCCCCACCTACCCCGCACCGCCCCACCTACCCCGCACCGCCCCACCTACCCCGCACCCCACCCCCCCCAACACCGGCTACCCGCACCCCCCCGGCTACCCTCCCCCCCCCGCAACCCCGGCTAACCGCACCTCCCCCAACCCGCGCTACCCGTAGCCCCGGCTACCCGCAGCCCCGCTTGCCACACCCCCGGCTACCCGCAAATTCCTCCTGCAGGCCACAATGCTCCCACAGCTCAGACTGGCACTGTTCCTCGTGTCACCCCTCAGACCCTCACAAACACCCTCCCAAACTCATAACCCTTATTGCTTTTCACCCCCGCAATCGTATCCCCTCTATATCCTCCTCCTGAATCCTAGTCCCCTTCTGCCTCCGGACAATCACAGGAGGCCATGGAGTCTGTACCACAGACCACAGACCACGGACACCCCCTCCACCCCCTCACTGCTCCCCCTCCTGGATCACAGACCCCCCCGCCCCCTCACTGCTCCCCCTCCTGGATCACAGACCCCCCCCGCCCCCTCACTGCTCCCCCTCCTGGATCACAGACCCCCCCCTCCCCCTCACTGCTCCCCCTCCTGGAATCACAGACCCCCCCCCCCCCCCGCCCCCTCTGGACTCTGCTCAACCTCTTCCCCTGCTGTGGTCTGCCTCCCGGATGGCAGCAGCCCACTCCACAGATCGCGCCGCCCCCATCACCCCTCCCATACCCAGCACACCACCCCATTCTCCCCCACCCCCCCCCCTCACCTGCGTACACAGTCAGTGTGTTTGAGGTAGTGTCGCTGGGCCCGTTCCTCAATGTTGAACAAAACCACCACACAGGCGATGAAATACACAATCTCGCCGGAGGCCAGCATGTGGAGGTTGTAGCGGGAGTCCCGTCCGCGGTAACCGTAGCTACACTGGCGTTAAGGAGTGGGATGCTGGTAAATACAGGGTAACACGCGCAGTTTCCAAATTGAAGGAAAAGGGGGTCAGTGCAGTCCGAGATCAGTGACTCGCTATCAGAACAAAGGATACACCCAGTCCAGCTTCAGTTTCTCCACCGGGAGCTCACACTTGAGTTCGTCAACGTTGGCGATTTTAGACGGGACATACATGGTGATTGGACGCCCCCGGAGGAACATCTTTATCGATATCCCTTCTGGAAGAGGTGAACGGGGTGGAGTTCAGGTTATACCAAAACCACAGGTTTCGGACTTGTATCAAGCCTATTCACAAATGGCTCATAGATACATAGATAGCAGATAGGAGCAGGAGGAGGCCCTTCGAGCCCGCTCCGCCATTCATCACCATCATGGCTGATCATCCAACTCAATAACTTAATCCTGCTTCTCCCATAGCCTTTCATCCCATTCTCCCCGAGTGCTGGAATAGATACTCAGACGGAGAGCAGCACATCGAGGGTAGCGAGAAATGCTGGCAGTACCCACATTGGGCACCATCTAACACAAAGTGTTACTCGGTGTCATTTCAGGCACACCTTGCTGGGGGGTTTCTCCCGGGCTCCAGGACCCCCGCCTTTCACCCCACCCCTCCCACCCTTCACCCTCCCCAAACTTCCGGAGGCCTTCCGAGCCTGCCCTTCACCATTCCCACCCTTCACACACACACACACCCTTCACACACACACACACCCTTCACACACACACACACCCTTCACACACACACACACCCTTCACACACACACACACACACACACACACACACACACACACACACACACACACACACACCCTTCACACACACACACACCCTTCACACACACACACACCCTTCACACACACACACACCCTTCACACACACACACACCCTTCACACACACACACACCCTTCACACACACACACACCCTTCACACACACACACACCCTTCACACACACACACACCCTTCACACACACACACACCCTTCACACACACACACACCCTTCACACACACACACACACACCCTTCACACACACACACACACCCTTCACACACACACACACACCCTTCACACACACACACACACCCTTCACACACACACACCCACCCTTCACACACACACACACCCTCACACACACACACCCTCACACACACACACCCTCACACACACACCCTCACACACACACCCTCACACACACACCCTCACACACACACCCTCACACACACACCCTCACACACACACCCTCACACACACACCCTCACACACACACCCTCACACACACACCCTCACACACACACCCTCACACACACACCCTCACACACACACCCTCACACACACACCCTCACACACACACCCTCACACACACACCCTCACACACACACCCTCACACACACACCCTCACACACACACCCTCACACACACACCCTCACACACACCCCTCACACACACCCTCACACACACCCTCATCTCCCCCCCACCCCCTCATCTCCCCCCCATCTCTCCCCCTCCCCGCACCCTTCAAACACCCCCTCATGCCGATAGATGCAAGGAGCCTCCAATGGCCTGGTGCCGGGGCCTCCCTGGCCTGGTGCCGGGGCCTCCAATGGCCTGGTGCCGGGGCCTCCAATGGCCTGGTGCCGGGGCCTCCAATGGCCTGGTGCCGGGGCCTCCAATGGCCTGGTGCCGGGGCCTCCAATGGCCTGGTGCCGGGGCCTCCCTGGGCCGGCCGATAGATGCCATAAGTTGGTCAGATCCAGCATCAGCACAAATGTATTCTTAATCCCACAGCCGCAAGAGACTGGGTCCCACCCATTGCCTGCATGGTGCGGGGTCAGGCTGTGTCTGATCATCGCTCCAGCCAATTGTTTTGGGATGTTTTACAATGTTGCAGGAACTGTGTAAATGCACATTCTGGTCACCTCCATCGCCTGTCCCACTCGCCTGTCCTCACTTCAACCCGTTAGCTGTGGTACATGAAGAAACATCAAAGCTCACCTTGGTTGTAGACGGCACGTCGGGATGCAGGAGCTGCAATATAAAGATGGTCACATTAACGTTCGTCCGTCATTCAACACAAAGCAGGGTGCAGATTAGACACACTGCGAGTTAACACAGGGTGCAGATTAGACACACTGCGAGTTAACACAGGGTGCAGATTAGACACACTGCGAGTTAACACAGGGTGCAGGTTAGACACACTGCGAGTTAACACAGGGTGCAGGTTAGACACACTGCGAGTTAACACAGGGTGCAGGTTAGACACACTGCGAGTTAACACAGGGTGCAGGTTAGACACACTGCGAGTTAACACAGGGTGCAGGTTAGACACACTGCGAGTTAACACAGGGTGCAGATTAGACACACTGCGAGTTAACACAGGGTGCAGGTTAGACACACTGCGAGTTAACACAGGGTGTAGGTTAGACACACTGCGAGTTAACAGAGTGTGCAGATTAGACACACTGCGAGTTAACACAGGGTGCAGGTTAGACACACTGCGAGTTAACCACAGGGTGCAGATTAGACACACTGCGAGTTAACACAGGGTGCAGGTTAGACACACTGCGAGTTAACACAGGGTGCAGATTAGACACACTGCGAGTTAACACAGGGTGCAGATTAGACACACTGCGAGTTAACACAGGGTGCAGATTAGACACACTGCGAGTTAACACAGGGTGCAGGTTAGACACACTGCGAGTTAACACAGGGTGCAGGTTAGACACACTGCGAGTTAACACAGGGTGCAGGTTAGACACACTGCGAGTTAACACAGGGTGCAGATTAGACACACTGCGAGTTAACACAGGGTGCAGATTAGACACACTGCGAGTTAACACAGGGTGCAGGTTAGACACACTGCGAGTTAACACAGGGTGCAGATTAGACACACTGCGAGTTAACACAGGGTGCAGATTAGACACACTGCGAGTTAACACAGGGTGCAGATTAGACACACTGCGAGTTAACACAGGGTGCAGGTTAGACACACTGCGAGTTAACACAGGGTGCAGGTTAGACACACTGCGAGTTAACACAGGGTGCAGGTTAGACACACTGCGAGTTAACACAGGGTGCAGGTTAGACACACTGCGTGTTAACACAGGGTGCAGGTTAGACACACTGCGAGTTAACACAGGGTGCAGGTTAGGACACACTGCGAGTTAACACAGGGTGCAGATTAGACACACTGCGAGTTAACACAGGGTGCAGGTTAGACACACTGCGAGTTAACACAGGGTGCAGATTAGACACACTGCGAGTTAACACAGGGTGCAGGTTAGACACACTGCGAGTTAACACAGGGTGCAGGTTAGACACACTGCGAGTTAACACAGGGTGCAGATTAGACACACTGCGAGTTAACACAGGGTGCAGGTTAGACACACTGCGAGTTAACACAGGGTGCAGGTTAGACACACTGCGAGTTAACACAGGGTGCAGGTTAGACACACTGCGAGTTAACACAGGGTGCAGGTTAGACACACTGCGAGTTAACACAGGGTGCACGTTAGACACACTGCGAGTTAACACAGGGTGCAGATTAGACACACTGCGAGTTAACACAGGGTGCAGGTTAGACACACTGCGAGTTAACACAGGGTGCAGGTTATACACACTGCGAGTTAACACAGGGTGCAGGTTAGACACACTGCGAGTTAACACAGGGTGCAGGTTAGACACACTGCGAGTTAACACAGGGTGCAGGTTAGACACACTGCGAGTTAACACAGGGTGCAGATTAGACACACTGCGAGTTAACACAGGGTGCAGATTAGACACCACTGCGAGTTAACACAGGGTGCAGATTAGACACACTGCGAGTTAACACAGGGTGCAGGTTAGACACACTGCGAGTTAACACAGGGTGCAGGTTAGACACACTGCGAGTTAACACAGGGCGCAGATTAGACACACTGCGAGTTAACACAGGGCGCAGGTTAGACACACTGCGAGTTAACACAGGGCGCAGGTTAGACACACTGCGAGTTAACACAGGCGCAGATTAGACACACTGCGAGTTAACACAGGGTGCAGGTTAGACACACTGCGAGTTAACACAGGGTGCAGGTTAGACACACTGCGAGTTAACACAGGGTGCAGGTTAGACACACTGCGAGTTAACACAGGGTGCAGATTAGACACACTGCGAGTTAACACAGGGTGCAGATTAGACACACTGCGAGTTAACACAGGGTGCAGGTTAGACACACTGCGAGTTAACACAGGGTGCAGGTTAGACACACTGCGAGTTAACACAGGGTGCAGGTTAGACACACTGCGAGTTAACACAGGGTGCAGGTTCGACACACTGCGAGTTAACACAGGGTGCAGGTTAGACACACTGCGAGTTAACACAGGGTGCAGATTAGACACACTGCGAGTTAACACAGGGTGCAGGTTAGACACACTGCGAGTTAACACAGGGTGTAGGTTAGACACACTGCGAGTTAACAGAGTGTGCAGATTTGACACACTGCGAGTTAACACAGGGTGCAGGTTAGACACACTGCGAGTTAACACAGGGTGCAGGTTAGACACACTGCGAGTTAACACAGGGTGCAGGTTAGACACACTGCGTGTTAACACAGGGTGCAGGTTAGACACACTGCGTGTTAACACAGGGTGCAGGTTAGACACACTGCGAGTTAACACAGGGTGCAGGTTAGACACACTGCGAGTTAACACAGGGTGCAGGTTAGACACACTGCGAGTTAACACAGGGTGCAGGTTAGACACACTGCGAGTTAACACAGAGTGCAGGTTAGACACACTGCGAGTTAACACAGGGTGCAGATTAGACACACTGCGAGTTAACACAGGGTGCAGGTTAGACACACTGCGAGTTAACACAGGGTGCAGGTAGACACACTGCGAGTTAACACAGGGTGCAGGTTAGACACACTGCGAGTTAACACAGGGTGCAGGTTAGACACACTGCGAGTTAACACAGGGTGCAGGTTAGACACACTGCGAGTTAACACAGGGTGCAGGTAGACACACTGCGAGTTAACACAGGGTGCAGGTTAGACACACTGCGAGTTAACACAGGGTGCAGGTTAGACACACTGCGAGTTAACACAGGGTGCAGATTAGACACACTGCGAGTTAACACAGGGTGCAGATTAGACACACTGCGAGGTTAACACAGGGTGCAGGTTAGACACACTGCGAGTTAACACAGGGTGCAGATTAGACACACTGCGAGTTAACACAGGGTGCAGATTAGACACACTGCGAGTTAACACAGGGTGCAGATTAGACACACTGCGAGTTAACACAGGGTGCAGATTAGACACACTGCGAGTTAACACAGGGTGCAGGTTAGACACACTGCGAGTTAACACAGGGTGCAGGTTAGACACACTGCGAGTTAACACAGGGTGCAGGTTAGACACACTGCGAGTTAACACAGGGTGCAGATTAGACACACTGCGAGTTAACACAGGGTGCAGATTAGACACACTGCGAGTTAACACAGGGTGCAGATTAGACACACTGCGAGTTAACACAGGGTGCAGGTTAGACACACTGCGAGTTAACACAGGGTGCAGATTAGACACACTGCGAGTTAACACAGGGTGCAGGTTAGACACACTGCGAGTTAACACAGGGTGCAGATTAGACACACTGCGAGTTAACACAGGGTGCAGATTAGACACACTGCGAGTTAACACAGGGTGCAGATTAGACACACTGCGAGTTAACACAGGGTGCAGATTAGACACACTGCGAGTTAACACAGGGTGCAGATTAGACACACTGCGAGTTAACACAGGGTGCAGGTTAGACACACTGCGAGTTAACACAGGGTGCAGGTTAGACACACTGCGTGTTAACACAGGGTGCAGGTTAGACACACTGCGAGTTAACACAGGGTGCAGGTTAGACACACTGCGAGTTAACACAGGGTGCAGGTTAGACACACTGCGAGTTAACACAGGGTGCAGGTTAGACACACTGCGAGTTAACACAGAGTGCAGGTTAGACACACTGCGAGTTAACACAGGGTGCAGATTAGACACACTGCGAGTTAACACAGGGTGCAGGTTAGACACACTGCGAGTTAACACAGGGTGCAGGTTAGACACACTGCGAGTTAACACAGGGTGCAGGTTAGACACACTGCGAGTTAACACAGGGTGCAGGTTAGACACACTGCGAGTTAACACAGGGTGCAGGTTAGACACACTGCGAGTTAACACAGGGTGCAGATTAGACACACTGCGAGTTAACACAGGGTGCAGGTTAGACACACTGCGAGTTAACACAGGGTGCAGATTAGACACACTGCGAGTTAACACAGGGTGCAGATTAGACACACTGCGAGTTAACACAGGGTGCAGGTTAGACACACTGCGAGTTAACACAGGGTGCAGATTAGACACACTGCGAGTTAACACAGGGTGCAGATTAGACACACTGCGAGTTAACACAGGGTGCAGATTAGACACACTGCGAGTTAACACAGGGTGCAGATTAGACACACTGCGAGTTAACACAGGGTGCAGGTTAGACACACTGCGAGTTAACACAGGGTGCAGGTTAGACACACTGCGAGTTAACACAGGGTGCAGGTTAGACACACTGCGAGTTAACACAGGGTGCAGATTAGACACACTGCGAGTTAACACAGGGTGCAGATTAGACACACTGCGAGTTAACACAGTGTGCAGGTTAGACACACTGCGAGTTACACAGGGTGCAGGTTAGACACACTGCGAGTTAACACAGGGTGCAGGTTAGACACACTGCGAGTTAACACAGGGTGCAGGTTAGACACACTGCGAGTTAACACAGGGTGCAGGTTAGACACACTGCGAGTTAACACAGGGTGCAGGTTAGACACACTGCGAGTTAACACAGGGTGCAGGTTAGACACACTGCGAGTTAACACAGGGTGCAGGTTAGACACACTGCGAGTTAACACAGGGTGCAGGTTAGACACACTGCGAGTTAACACAGGGTGCAGGTTAGACACACTGCGAGTTAACACAGGGTGCAGATTAGACACACTGCGAGTTAACACAGGGTGCAGGTTAGACACACTGCGAGTTAACACAGGGTGCAGATTAGACACACTGCGAGTTAACACAGGGTGCAGATTAGACACACTGCGAGTTAACACAGGGTGCAGGTTAGACACACTGCGAGTTAACACAGGGTGCAGGTTAGACACACTGCGAGTTAACACAGGGTGCAGGTTAGACACACTGCGAGTTAACACAGGGTGCAGATTAGAAAGTCAGGTTTCCAAATTGTGACTTGGGAGCTTTACCAACTGAAGGGGACGAGACGCCTCAGTACTGACCCTCTGACAGTGCGGCACTCCCTCAGTACTGACCCTCTGACAGTGTGGCACTCCCTCAGTACTGACCCTCTGACAGTGCGGCGCTCCCTCAGTACTGACCCTCTGACAGTGCAGCACTCCCTCAGTACTGACCCTCTGACAGTGCAGCACTCCCTCAGTACTGACCCTCTGACAGTGCGGCACTCCCTCAGTACTGACCCTCTGACAGTGCGGCACTCCCTCAGTAGTGACCCTCTGACAGTGCGGCACTCCCTCAGTACTGACCCTCTGACAGTGCGGCGCTCCCTCAGTACTGACCCTCTGACAGTGCGGCACTCCCTCAGTACTGACCCTCTGACAGTGCGGCACTCCCTCAGTACTGACCCTCTGACAGTGCAGCACTCCCTCAGTACTGACCCTCTGACAGTGCGGCGCTCCCTCAGTACTGACCCTCTGACAGTGCGGCACACCCTCAGTAGTGACCCTCTGACAGTGCGGCACTCCCTCAGCACTGTCCCTCTGACAGTGCAGCACTCCCTCAGTACTGACCCTCTGACAGTGCGGCGCTCCCTCAGTACTGACCCTCTGACAGTGCGGCACTCCCTCAGTACTGACCCTCTGACAGTGCAGCACTCCCTCAGTACTGACCCTGACAGTGCAGCACTCCCTCAGTACTGACCCTCTGACAGTGCGGCACTCCCTCAGTACTGACCCTCTGACAGTGCAGCACTCCCTCAGTACTGACCCTCTGACAGTGCAGCACTCCCTCAGTACTGACCCTCTGACAGTGCGGCACTCCCTCAGTACTGACCCTCTGACAGTGCAGCACTCCCTCAGCACTGTCCCTCTGACAGTGCAGCACTCCCTCAGCACTGTCCCTCTGACAGTGCAGCACTCCCTCAGTAGTGACCCTCTGACAGTGCAGCACTCCCTCAGTACTGTCCCTCTGACAGTGCGGCACTCCCTCAGTACTGACCCTCTGACAGTGCAGCACTCCCTCAGTAGTGACCCTCTGACAGTGCGGCACTCCCTCAGTACTGACCCTCTGACAGTGCGGCGCTCCCTCAGTACTGACCCTCTGACAGTGCGGCACTCCCTCAGTACTGACCCTCTGACAGTGCAGCACTCCCTCAGTACTGACCCTGACAGTGCAGCACTCCCTCAGTACTGACCCTCTGACAGTGCGGCACTCCCTCAGTACTGACCCTCTGACAGTGCAGCACTCCCTCAGCACTGTCCCTCTGACAGTGCAGCACTCCCTCAGCACTGTCCCTCTGACAGTGCAGCACTCCCTCAGTAGTGACCCTCTGACAGTGCAGCACTCCCTCAGTACTGACCCTCTGACAGTGCGGCACTCCCTCAGTACTGACCCTCTGACAGTGCGGCACTCCCTCAGTACTGACCCTCTGACATTCCAGCACTACCTCAGTAGTGACCCTCTGACAGTGCGGGGCTCCCTCAGTACTGACCCTCTGACAGTGCGGCACTCCCTCAGTACTGACCCACTGACAGTGCGGCGCTCCCTCAGAACTGACCCTCTGACAGTGCGGCACTCCCTCAGTACTGACCCTCTGACAGTGCAGCACTCCCTCAGTACTGACCCTCTGACAGTGCAGCACTCCCTCAGTACTGACCCTCTGACAGTGCAGCACTCCCTCAGCACTGTCCCTCTGACAGTGCAGCACTCCCTCAGCACTGTCCCTCTGACAGTGCAGCACTCCCTCAGTAGTGACCCTCTGACAGTGCAGCACTCCCTCAGTACTGTCCCTCTGACAGTGCGGCACTCCCTCAGTACTGACCCTCTGACAGTGCAGCACTCCCTCAGTAGTGACCCTCTGACAGTGCGGCACTCCCTCAGTACTGACCCTCTGACAGTGCGGCGCTCCCTCAGTACTGACCCTCTGACAGTGCGGCACTCCCTCAGTACTGACCCTCTGACAGTGCAGCACTCCCTCAGTACTGACCCTGACAGTGCAGCACTCCCTCAGTACTGACCCTCTGACAGTGCGGCACTCCCTCAGTACTGACCCTCTGACAGTGCAGCACTCCCTCAGCACTGTCCCTCTGACAGTGCAGCACTCCCTCAGCACTGTCCCTCTGACAGTGCAGCACTCCCTCAGTAGTGACCCTCTGACAGTGCAGCACTCCCTCAGTACTGACCCTCTGACAGTGCGGCACTCCCTCAGTACTGACCCACTGACAGTGCGGCACTCCCTCAGTACTGACCCACTGACAGTGCGGCGCTCCCTCAGAACTGACCCTCTGACAGTGCGGCACTCCCTCAGTACTGACCCTCTGACAGTGCGGCAGTACTGTCCCCCCCCCCCCCCCCCCCCCCCCCAGGCTGTGAGGTGTGCTGGGGGCACAGGCACAGTGAACCCCACCCACCAACTCCTGGTACATACCTGGAATCAGGAATGGGTCCTTGCCTCGGCTAGAGGAAAGAAAAGTGAAACATAGATTAGTCCCGGAGAAACCTCAGTGGGAACGGAGATACCCAGTGTTTATATTGCTGAAATAGGGGGCAAGTAATGTAACGTGAAGAACTTCAAATGATTGTCAAAGGGGCTAAATGATGACCATCCCCAGGACCTGGTGTTCTAACACCCCAGGGCCGTCACTGGGGTCGCTGACGAGGCAGTAGATGCACTAATTGCCATTTTCAAAAATCCCTCTATTTTGGAACGGTCCAAGCAGATTGGAAGTTGTGAAATATAACACTGGTATTCAAGAAAGGAGGAAGAGAGACAATGACAGACCAGTTAGCCTGACATCCGCCATTGGGATAAAACTGGCATCGATTAAAGAAATCCTAGCAATGAGTTTGGAAAGTTAGAAGCTGATCTGACAAATGGTCTTGCAAAAGGAAAATGGTGATTGTTATGGAGTAGGATAGATAAAGGGGGACCAGTAGATGTTGTATACCTGGATTGTTATGTAGTAGGATAGATAATGGGGAAGCAGTAGATGTTGTATACCTGGATTGTTATGCAGTAGGATAGATAAAGGGGGGCCAGTAGATGTTGTATACCTGGATTGTTATGTAGTAGGATAGATAAAGGGGGACCATTAGATGTTATATACTTGGATTGTTATGTAGTAGGATAGATAATGGGGGGCCAGTAGATGTTATATACCTGGATTGTTATGTAGTAGGATAGATAATTGAGAAGCGGTAGATGTTGTATACCTGGATTGTTATGGAGTAGGATAGATAAAGGGGGACCAGTAGATGTTATATACCTGGATTGTTATGTAGTAGGATAGATAAAGGGGGCCAGTAGATGTTATATACCTGATTGTTATGTAGTAGGATAGATAAAGGGGGACCAGTAGATGTTATACACCAGGATTGTTATGTAGTAGGATAGATAAAGGGGGACCAGTAGATGTTGTATACCTGGATTGTTATGTAGTAGGATAGATAAAGGCGACCCGTAGATGTTATATACTTGGATTGTTATGTAGTAGGATAGATAAAGGGGGGCCAGTAGATGTTATATACCTGGATTGTTATGTAGTAGGATAGATAAAGGGGGGCCAGTAGATGTTATATACCTGGATTGTTATGTAGTAGGATAGATAAAGGGGGACCAGTAAATGTTATACACCTGGATTGTTGTGTAGTAGGATAGATAAAGGGGGCCAGTAGATGTTATATACCTGGATTGTTATGTAGTAGGATAGATAAAGGGGGACCATTAGATGTTATATACCTGGATTGTTATGTAGTAGGATAGATAAAGGGGGGGCCAGTAGATGTAATATACTTGGATTGTTTTGTAGTAGGATAGATAAAGGGGGGCCAGTAGATGTTATATACCTGGATTGTTATGTAGTAGGATAGATAAAGGGGGACCATTAGATGTTATATACCTGGATTGTTATGTAGTAGGATAGATAAAGGGGGGCCAGTAGATGTTATATACCTGGATTGTTATGGAGTAGGATAGATAAAGGGGGACCAGTAGATGTGGTATACCTGGATTGTTATGTAGTAGGATAGATAAAGGGGGGCCAGTAGATGTTATATACCTGGATTGTTATGTAGTAGGATAGATAAAGGGAAAGCAGTAGATGTTATATACCTGGATTGTTATGGAGTAGGATAGATAAAGGGGGACCAGTAGATGTGGTATACCTGGATTGTTATGTAGTAGGATAGATAAAGGGGGGCCAGTAGATGTTATATACCTGGATTGTTATGTAGTAGGATAGATAAAGGGAAAGCAGTAGATGTTATATACCTGGATTGTTATGTAGTAGGATAGATAAAGGGGGGCCAGTAGATGTTGTATACCTGGATTGTTATGTAGTAGGATAGATAAAGGGGGGCCAGTAGATGTTGTATACCTGGATTGTTATGGAGTAGGATAGATAAAGGGGGACCATTAGATGTTATATACCTGGATTGTTATGTAGTAGGATAGATAAAGGGGGACCATTAGATGTTGTATACCTGGATTGTTATGTAGTAAGATAGATAAAGGAGAAGCAGTAGATGTTGTATACCTGGATTGTTATGTAGTAGGATAGATAAAGGGGGGCCAGTAGATGTTATATACCTGGATTGTTATGGAGTAGGATAGATAAAGGGGGACCATTAGATGTGGTATACCTGGATTGTTATGTAGTAGGATAGATAAAGGGGGACCAGTAGATGTTATACACCAGGATTGTTATGCAGTAGGATAGATAAAGGGGGGCCAGTAGATGTTGTATACCTGGATTGTTATGGAGTAGGATAGATAAAGGGGGACCATTAGATGTGGTATACCTGGATTGTTATGTAGTAGGATAGATAAAGGGGGGCCAGTAGATGTTGTATACCTGGATTGTTGTGTAGTAGGATAGATAAAGGGGGACCAGTAGATGTTGTATACCTGGATTGTTGTGTGGTAGGACAGATAAAGGGGAGCCAGTAGATGTTGTATACCTGGATTGTTATGTAGTAGGATAAAGGGGGGGCCAGTAGATGTTATATTCCTCGATTGTTTTGTAGTAGGATAGATAAAGGGGGGCCAGTAGATGTTATATACCTGGATTGTTATGTAGTAGGATAGATAAAGGGGGGCCAGTAGATGTTATATACCTGGATTGTTATGTAGTAGGATAGATAAAGGGGGGCCAGTAGATGTTATATACCTGGATTGTTTTGTAGTAGGATAGATAAAGGGGGGCCAGTAGATGTTGTATACCTGGATTGTTATGTAGTAGGATAGATAAAGGGGGGCCAGTAGATGTTATATACCTGGATTGTTATGTAGTAGGATAGATAAAAGGGGGACCATTAGATGTGGTATACCTGGATTGTTTGTAGTAGGATAGATAAAGGGGGGCCAGTAGATGTTATATACCTGGATTGTTATGTAGTAGGATAGATACAGGGGGGCCAGTAGATGTTATATACCTGGATTGTTATGTAGTAGGATAGATAAAGGGGGGAGCCCAGTAGATGTTGTATACCTGGATTGTTATGTAGTAGGATAGATAAAGGGGGGCCAGTAGATGTTATATCCCTGGATTGTTATGTAGTAGGATAGATAAAGGGGGGCCAGTAGATGTTGTATACCTGGATTGTTATGTAGTATGATAGATAAAGGGGGACCAGTAGATGTGGTATGCCTGGATTGTTATGTAGTAGGATAGATAAAGGGGGGCCAGTAGATGTTATATACCTGGATTGTTATGTAGTAGGATAGATAAAGGGGGGGCCAGTAGATGTTATATACCTGGATTGTTATGTAGTAGGATAGATAATGGGGAAGCAGTAGATGTTGTATACCTGGATTGTTATGTAGTAAGATAGATAATGGGGGGCCAGTAGATGTTGTATACCTGGATTGTTATGTAGTAGGATAGATAATGGGGGGCCAGTAGATGTTGTATACCTGGATTGTTATGTAGTAGGATAGATAAAGGGGGACCATTAGATGTGGTATACCTGGATTGTTATGTAGTAGGATAGATAAAGGGGGGCCAGTAGATGTTATATACCTGGATTGTTATGTAGTAGGATAGATAAAGGGGGGCCAGTAGATGTTGTATACCTGGATTGTTATGTAGTAGGATAGATAAAGGGGGACCATTAGATGTGGTATACCTGGATTGTTATGTAGTAGGATAGATACAGGGGGGCCAGTAGATGTTATATACCTGGATTGTTATGTAGTAGGATAGATAAAGGGGGGCCAGTAGATGTTGCATACCTGGATTGTTATGTAGTAGGATAGATAAAGGGGGACCATTAGATGTGGTATACCTGGATTGTTATGTAGTAGGATAGATACAGGGGGGCCAGTAGATGTTATATACCTGGATTGTTATGTAGTAGGATAGATAAAGGGGGGAGCCCAGTAGATGTTGTATACCTGGATTGTTATGTAGTAGGATAGATAAAGGGGGGCCAGTAGATGTTATATACCTGGATTGTTATGTAGTAGGATAGATAAAGGGGGGCCAGTAGATGTTGTATACCTGGATTGTTATGTAGTAGGATAGATAAAGGGGGGCAAGTAGATGTTATATACCTGGATTGTTATGTAGTAGGATAGATAAAGGGGGGCCAGTAGATGTGGTATGCCTGGATTGTTATGTAGTAGGATAAAGGGAGGCCAGTAGATGTTATATACCTGGATTGTTTTTTAGTAGGATAGATAAAGGGGGGCCAGTAGATGTTATATACCTGGATTGTTATGTAGTAGGATAGATAAAGGGGGGCCAGTAGATGTTATATACCTGGATTGTTATGTAGTAGGATAGATAAAGGGGGGCCAGTAGATGTGGTATGCCTGGATTGTTATGTAGTAGGATAAAGGGAGGCCAGTAGATGTTATATACCTGGATTGTTTTTTAGTAGGATAGATAAAGGGGGGCCAGTAGATGTTATATACCTGGATTGTTATGTAGTAGGATAGATAAAGGGGGGCCAGTAGATGTTATATACCTGGATTGTTATGTAGTAGGATAGATAAAGGGGGGCCAGTAGATGTTATATACCTGGATTGTTATGTAGTAGGATAGATAAAGGGGGACCATTAGATGTGGTATACCTGGATTGTTATGTAGTAGGATAGATACAGGGGGGCCAGTAGATGTTATATACTTGGATTGTTATGTAGTAGGATAGATAAAGGGGGGGCCCAGTAGATGTTGTATACCTGGATTGTTATGTAGTAGGATAGATAATGGGGAAGCAGTAGATGTTGTATACCTGGATTGTTATGTAGTAGGATAGATAAAGGGGGACCAGTAGATGTTATATACCTGGATTGTTATGTAGTAGGATAGATAAAGGGGATAAGATAATACACAAAAGATGAACAGGCAAAAATATGGTCTGAAGGGGCTGGGTATGTCAGTCTGGATAAAGAATTGGTTAATAGGCAGCAAGTGGAGGGTGGAGCTAAATGGGGCATTTTCAAACTAACCACATACATCCTGATTCAAGGTGGAGGATAGGGGCAGACAGTCTCAATCGAGCCAGAGCTGACCCAGCAAATGGTGCCAGGCAGTGATAAGGACCCTACATCCTCTGACTGGCAATGGTTGGTGGTGGCAGGCAGGTTGGTGGGTGGGTGGGGAGGGTTGGCGGGCAGGCAGAGTTGGTGGGTGGGTGGGCAGCGTTGGTGGTGGATGGGTGGGCGGGCAGGTGGCAGGGTTGGCGGGCGGGTCGGTGGGCATGCACTGCTGCAGCAGAACATCAGCCGGGGTTGTGGTTCCACGTCATTATCCAGTTCCCCATGTAGAACACGTGTTTACATGAATGTTGTTGGGCGGGGGGGGGGGGGGGGGTTCGACACAATTTGCTGCCAAGAGTCAGAGGATGGAAATGTGAATAAGTCAGTGAGTTATTGACTGAAAGGTCAATTCTGAATGGAGTGTATCTCAGGCACAATTGATTCCTTGTTCCGTTAGGCCGCCATCAATTGGGGCCCCAGTGTCCAGATCGACCGTTCAGAAGCTGAAGAATTTATTAGCAGCCATAATGAAATAACGGCAGCTTTCTTCCTCAAACCAATCACCCTCTCTCATTGCGGGGGGGGGGGGGGGGGGGGGGGGTCAGGGCTGGAACGAGTGGCGGTGACAAGATTCGGGCTGACCCCAAACAGCAGCAGCAGCCCAGGCTCACACACTCATCACAATGGGCAGGCTTGGGGCCTAGGGAGAGCAGTTAGTCAGGCAGGCATGGGAGGAGAGAGCAGGGGAGTAGACAGGCAGGCCTTGTGGGGAGAGGGTGGGGTAACCAGGCAGCCTGCGGGGAGAGGGTGGGGTAGACAGGCAGCCTGTGGGGAGAGGGTGGGGTAACCAGGCAGCCTGCGGGGAGAGGGTGGGGTAACCAGGCAGCCTGTGGGGAGAGGGTGGGGTAACCAGGCAGCCTGCGGGGAGAGGGTGGGGTAACCAGGCAGCCTGCGGGGAGAGGGTGGGGTAACCAGGCAGCCTACGGGGAGAGGGTGGGGTAACCAGGCAGCCTGCGGGGAGAGGGTGGGGTAGACAGGCAGGCCTGGGGAGGGGAGGGGGGGGGGGGGGGGGGGGGGGAGTAGACAGGCAGGCCTTGTGGGGAGAGGGTGGGGTAGACAGGCAGGCCTTGTGGGGAGAGGGTGGGGTAGACAGGCAGGCCTTGTGGGGAGAGGGTGGGGTAGACAGGCAGGCCTTGTGGGGAGAGGGTGGGGTAGACAGGCAGGCCTTGTGGGGAGAGGGTGGGGTAGACAGGCAGGCCTTGTGGGGAGAGGGTGGGGTAGACAGGCAGGCCTTGTGGGGAGAGGGTGGGGTAGGCAGGCAGGCCTTGTGGGGAGAGGGTGGGGGTAGACAGGCAGGCCTTGTGGGGAGAGGGTGGGGTAGACAGGCAGGCCTTGTGGGGAGAGGGTGGGGTAGACAGGCAGGCCTTGTGGGGAGAGGGTGGGGGTAGACAGGCAGGCCTTGTGGGGAGAGGGTGGGGTAACCAGGCAGCCTGCGGGGAGAGGGTGGGGTAGACAGGCAGGCCTTGTGGGGAGAGAGTGGGGGTAGACAGGCAGGCCTTGTGGGGAGAGGGTGGGGTAGACAGGCAG
Source organism: Scyliorhinus torazame (assembly GCF_047496885.1). Lineage (NCBI taxonomy): Eukaryota > Metazoa > Chordata > Chondrichthyes > Carcharhiniformes > Scyliorhinidae > Scyliorhinus > Scyliorhinus torazame. The sequence continues at coordinate 17,608,779 of NC_092730.1, read as the reverse complement.
GCCTTGTGGGGAGAGGGTGGGGGTAGACAGGCAGGCCTTGTGGGGAGCAGATAGTCAGGGGGGGCTGGAAGCACACTGACAGAAACAGGCATGAGAGATAGAGAGAATAAACAGTGCCGAAGGAGGCCATTCGGCCCATCAAGACCGCACCGGCCCCTGGAAAGAGCACCCCACCCAAACCCCCACCCCCACCCGATCCCCATAACCCAGTAACCCCACCGAACACGAAGGGCAATTTTGGACACTAAGAGCAATTGATCACGGCCAATCCACCTAACCTGCACATCTTTGGACTGTGGGAGGAAACCGGAGCACCCGGAGGAAACCCACGCACACACGGGGAGGACGTGCAGACTCCGCACAGAGAGTGACCCGAGGCGGGAATCGAACCCGGGACCCTGGAGCTGTGAAGCTACAGTGCTGACCACTGTGCTACTGTGAGAGAGAGAGAGAGACAGAGAGAGTGGTGTAAGAGACTCACCTGTCTGCATTCCTGGATTTTGTCAGCAGGTTTACCGAGGAGACAGATTTTCTGGAGAGTTTGGGTTTTCCATTGTCCGCCGCACCGTTCCGCATCATTCCGAGTTTATCTGACGTGTTGCTGCGTCGTAAACTAAAGAAAATAGTTTGTAAAAGAAAGAGTGGTTAGTATCATAGGCAAGATAGGAGGGTGAGTGAAGAGGGAGGGGGGCCATGCGTTAGAAGCCAGTCACCCAGGTTAGAGAGAGCTGGGGTTAGGAACAGGGAGAAATAAGCTCGATACACCACGGGATAGAAGAGTGCAGCCCGGACACCCCCTCAGCTCGTGTCCCGGATTGTGTTAGTGAGTTCCGCTGCCTTCGCTTTGTAAAGAATGGAGATTTACAGAAGGGAATGCTCGCTTCCTCCCTCTCCTCCCAGAACATCGTTCCCTGTTAGCTTAGCTGAAGATCACTCCATTTTTCCCCAAACGCAGGCAGGGTTTGATTAGGTTTGAATCTGGTGTTTGAAATTTGACATGCATTAGTCTCACACCTCGGCAGCCATCTTTCTGATGGGGTTAGAGGTTAGTACAGGAGTGTTCAAAGGTGCAAGGTATCGCGACACGTTAAAACCAGCTGAGGGTGGAGCCCCAGGCAGGGTTTTCCAAATCAGCTGCTCCAAGTCCTTTTCCAATCAGATGCCTCACATTCACTCCTATTTCCAGTTGTCCAGTTTCTGCGAGTTAGTGTCAGTCGGAACGGATTGGATGTTGAAGGATTGCCAACCTGATCGAGGCCAGTGGGTGGAGCTGTTCGAAATCAGGAGCCTCTACTCGCTGTCAGTACCAGGGACATGGCCCCAATCATTACTCAATCTCCCCTACCCCTGTCCCCATCTCCACTGGGAAGAGTAACCCCAACTGGGAATGACATAACACTCCCATTCTCCGGAACGGACCTGCCCAGATAGTAAATCGATTGCCCATCACATCCAGAGGTGCTACCCCCACTGAGGGACTCAGTTACTATTCATGAGGTTTCCAAAGAGGGCAACACTGCCTATCCCCGTCACTTCCCATTTTACCCAATTTCCAGGAAAGGGATGCGGAGGAGTGGGGGTAAGAACGCTGTCCACCATACTGCCTCACTGTGCCCGGGACCTGGGTTAACACTGCTGTCCCACAGTGCCCGGGATCCGGGTTAACACTGCTGTCTCACAGTGCCAGGGATCTGGGTTAACACTGCTGTCTCACAGTGCCAGGGACCCGGGTTAACACTGCTGTCTCACAGAGCCAGGGACCCGGGTTAACACTGCTGTCTCACAGTGCCAGGGACCCGGGTTAACACTGCTGTCTCACAGTGCCAGGGACCCGGGTTAACACTGCTGTCTCACAGAGCCAGGGACCCGGGTTAACACTGCTGTCTCACAGTGCCAGGGACCTGGGTTAACACTGCTGTCTCACAGAGCCAGGGACCCGGGTTAACACTGCTGTCTCACAGTGCCAGGGATCCGGGTTAACACTGCTGTCTCACAGTGCCAGGGACCCGGGTTAACACTGCTGTCCCACAGTGCCCGGGATCCGGGTTAACACTGCTGTCCCACAGTGCCCGGGATCCGGGTTAACACTGCTGTCTCACAGTGCCAGGGACCCGGGTTAACACTGCTGTCCCACAGTGCCCGGGATCCGGGTTAACACTGCTGTCTCACAGAGCCAGGGACCTGGGTTAACACTGCTGTCTCACAGTGCCAGGGACCCGGGTTAACACTGCTGTCTCACAGTGCCAGGGACCTGGGTTAACACTGCTGTCTCACAGTGCCAGGGACCCGGGTTAACACTGCTGTCTCACAGAGCCAGGGACCCGGGTTAACACTGCTGCCTCACAGTGCCAGGGACCCGGGTTAACACTGCTGTCTCACAGAGCCAGGGACCCGGGTTAACACTGCTGTCTCACAGAGCCAGGGACCCGGGTTAACACTGCTGCCTCACAGTGCCAGGGACCCGGGTTAACACTGCTGTCCCACAGTGCCCGGGATCCGGGTTAACACTGCTGTCTCAGTGCCAGGGACCCGGGTTAGCACTGCTGTCTCACTGTGAAGCCACAGTGCTAACCACTGTGCTACCGTGCCGCCCAATGTGCAGGTTGGGCGGATTGGCCTTGCTAAAATTACCCCTTTGTTTCAGGGTTGTGCGGGTTAGGTGGGGTTACGGAGCGAGGGAGTGGGTCTGGGTAGGGAGCTCTATCAGAGGGTCAGTGCAGTCTCGATAGGCCGAATGGCCTCCTTCTGCACTTTAAGGATTCTCGGATTCTAGCCCAACGCTGACTGGGAGTCTCACTGAACTTCTAAATGATTGGCCTTTTCAGCGGAAGGTAGGATTGTCTGGACAGAATCGGTGATGTTCGCACCATAGCTTCTCCCCAGGGTGCAGGCCCCACAGCTGGGAGATAGATTGAAAGGTGTACAGTCACTGGACCAGATGCCCAGAGGGGTCTCTCGCCAGTCCAGGGTCAGTGACATTCTGTCCCGTGAGGAGTTATCGGCGAGAGCTTCAGCTATCTGGAAAGGACTGGTTCAACTCCCTGAACCAGGAACACCAGGAGCTGCTCCTCGAGGCAAGGAGCTGCTCCTCGAGGCAAGGAGCTGCTCCTCGAGGCAAGGAGCTGCTCCTCGAGGCAAGGAGCTGCTCCTCGAGGCAAGGAGCTGCTCCTCGAGGCAAGGAGCTGCTCCTCGAGGCAGAGGTGCGGGGACGGGAGAGGGCACCAGGCCGAGATTCTGACCTTTGGTGCGGCACCATCACAACTTCAGGCAGTCTCGGTACTTTGACCACCTCTCCTTAGATGCCCACAGCCCGAACGCTAGGCCGTCAGAAAATGTTCCTCAATTACTTCACCTGGCATCAAAATCAAAGTTGGGGAGAATGATGGTGCTGGAGGGAGGGGCGGTCCCATCAAGACCGTCCCCAATTAGATACAAACTCAAAGTCTCACCAATCAGAGGGGCTTGAAGGCAGAGCGAGGGCAACTGGAGACCCCGTTTCTTGAAAAGGTTCTGAAAGATGGACTGGGATTTATATTGCCTCTCACACCCTCCCTCCCCTTGCTGTCGAAGCCGAACCTCCTATACATGGCCCCAGGACCCTGGGACCTACAAGGAGACGGGCATTGTCCTAAACTGATTTCACTTGGGACAGGAGGATGCCACCAGTTAAGATGTGGTGAGGCCTTAATTCCAACAGAGAGATGACTTTATAAGAAGGAACACAGACTGGGCCTGCTACAATCTCCATACAAAGGCTCACATGGGCCCCCAGTATCACTGCATCTCATCCGGAATCAAACCAGGATAGAGATTACCGATGGAAGCTGACCCCACTCCGAGTAGGTGCAATGAGGACAGGGTTGGGTAATGCTGCAGATGGAAGGAAATCTCCGCCAGAATGGAAAATAGTGAGGTGTTATCGGAGTGGGTGGGTTGGGGAGAGGGCGTGGGTTGAGGGGGCTGATGTGGTCACCCCCCCCCCCAATCATTCAGACAACCCACATATTTAACACAACAGCTAATCTCCAACGCACACAAGTTTCTTGCTGATAGCAGAGGCAGTCACAGGGGGCAAGTTGCAGACGCCATCCTTGGGGCTCAGCTGGGCAGCTTGGCTGATACTTCGAGGAGCCCGAGGTTGCGTATCCGGCTCCTCCAGACTTCCCTGGGGTTGCGGCAGCACTTGCGACACCGGAGCGGAGTGTGTTTGAGCTGGAGCCTGAGATGCCCGAGGGCAGGCCGCCGGGGGAAATGCCTGTGCTGAATTGGGGCTGGTTGCAGGAGGCGCCGGGAGCTCCTGTTGCAAACATTCAGATCCATTGGGACTCATCTCCGAAGCACGGGCGTCATTTTCCAGCTGGCACTGAGACACATCAGAGTGAGGGGCTGCCTCTGGCCTCGGCTGCAACGGAGGAAGGGTCTCTGCTTTGGGCTGACTCCCAGGCACATTCAGAGGAGCCACGGAAATGACAGCTTGTGACGAGGCCGGACAGCGATCCTTCTGGGAAAGTCTCGGACTCCACTGCTGGGCTGGAATCCCGTTGGGGAGCGCTTGGAATGAGCACGGTGAATATTGCTGAGCTTTGTCCTGTGAGAGAGGAAGCAGGGGGATAGGCCGGATTTCCTGAGGGGACGTTTCTAAGGCAGCGATGCTCTCAGTTCCTGGTCGCGTGGCTGGTCCTTGCGTCTTCCGATCTCCAGAGCGGGTTTCGGCCGGTTGGGGCTGGATTTCCGTCCTCACTGGAGGCTGCTGGTCCCTTCCTTCAGTTTCCTGCTGGGCTCCAGGTTCTGCCCAGTGGACTGGGAGCGGGTCGCCCTCACAAAGCTGGAGGGCGCCCTCACCCTCGAGTTGAAGCGGAGCTGCCCAGGCATCGGGCTCGAACCCTGGTCTCTCCACCCCAACCTGGCAACTCGGCATGTGCTCCTGAACTCCGGCAGGCTGGTGGCTGGAGGTGTGCCGCTGGATCGGATGAGGGTCATTGTGGGACAGGCAGTGAGAGACGAGCGAGCTTGGAGGATTCCGGACTCTGAATTCCGCCTCCTGGGACCCCGGGAACACGCCCACCGCAGCCCGACCCCGGGGGTGTTGTACACGCACTCGGTGTAAGGTCTCAATCCCTGGGCCTCTCCTCTCCTTTGTGCCTGTGAAACTGTAGATAGTACACGATAAAGAGAAAGATTAAACACACAAATCACACACAAATTGGCAGCTCTCATCCCCCACCCCCCACCCCCACCCACAATACCCCTCACACCGAAACCCTCCTCAGTTGTGGTCCCAAGGGCACTGGTCCAGGACTGTTCGGGTGGTGGCACCAACATTCCCTCACTCCGGAATCTATAGACCCCCCTCGTCCCCCCTCCCCCCGGTTAACCGCCCCATCTTAGAGCAGAAGGCTCTGGGGGAGTGGCCTCTTTGCCGTGGCTGACTGACCAGCGAGGGGGGCTCTGCGGCCCCACCCCACACTGCCAGGGCCACTCGGGTTACCCAGCCTGCAGCGGGCTGGGGTTGGTGGGGAGGGGGTTACCCAGCCTGCAGTGGGCTGGGGTTGGTGGGGAGGGAGTTACCCAGCCTGCAGTGGGCTGGGGTTGGTGGGGAGGGGGTTACCCAGCCTGCAGTGGGCAGGGGTTGGTGGGGAGGGGGTTACCCAGCCTGCAGTGGGCTGGGGTTGGTGGGGAGGGGGTTACCCAGCCTGCAGTGAGCTGGGGGCCGGGGGAGGGGGTTACCCAGCCTGCAGTGAGCTGGGGGCCGGGGTTACCCAGCCTGCACTGCGCTGGGGTTGGTGGGGCTGGGGAGGGGGTTACCCAGCCTGCAGTGAGCTGGGGGCCGGGGGAGGGGGTTACCCAGCCTGCAGTGGGCACGGGATGGTGGGGAGGGGGTTACCCAGCCTGCAGTGGGCTGGGGGTTACCCAGCCTGCAGTGGGCTGGGGTTGGTGGGGAGGGGGTTACCCAGCCTGCAGTGGGCTGGGGTTGGTGGGGAGGGGGTTACCCAGCCTGCAGTGAGCTGGGGGCCGGGGGAGGGGGTTACCCAGCCTGCAGTGAGCTGGGGGCCGGGGGAGGGGGTTACCCAGCCTGCACTGCGCTGGGGTTGGTGGGGCTGGGGAGGGGGTTACCCAGCCTGCAGTGAGCTGGGGGCCGGGGGAGGGGGTTACCCAGCCTGCAGTGGGCTGGGGGCCGGGGGAGGGGGTTACCCAGCCTGCAGTGGGCTGGGGTTGGTGGGGAGGGGGTTACCCAGCCTGCAGTGAGCTGGGGGCCGGGGGAGGGGGTTACCCAGCCTGCAGTGGGCACGGGATGGTGGGGAGGGGGTTACCCAGCCTGCAGTGGGCTGGGGTTGGTGGGGAGGGGGTTACCCAGCCTGCAGTGGGCTGGGGTTGGTGGGGAGGGAGTTACCCAGCCTGCAGTGGGCTGGGGTTGGTGGGGAGGGGGTTACCCAGCCTGCAGTGGGCAGGGGTTGGTGGGGAGGGGGTTACCCAGCCTGCACTGGGCTGGGGTTGGTGGGGCTGGGGAGGGGGTTACCCAGCCTGCCGTGGGCTGGAGGCCGGGGGAGGGGGTGACCCAGCCTGCAGTGGGCACGGGATGGTGGGGAGGGGGTTACCCAGCCAGCAGTGAGCTGGGGTTAGTGGGGAGGGGGTTACCCAGCCTGCACTGGGCTGGGGTTGGTGGGGAGGGGGTTACCCAGCCTGCAGTGGGCTGGGGTTGGTGGGGAGGGGGTTACCCAGCCTGCACTGGGCTGGGGTTGGTGGGGAGGGGGTTACCCAGCCTGCAGTGAGCTGGGGTTGGTGGGGAGGGGGTTACCCAGCCTGCAGTGGGCTGGGGTTGGTGGGGAGGGGGTTACCCAGCCTGCAGTGGGCTGGGGTTGGTGGGGAGGGGGTTACCCAGCCAGCAGTGGGCTGGGGTTGGTGGGGGGGGGGGTACCCCACCTGGAATGGGCTTTGGTGGGGTAGGGTTTGACCACCTGGAATGGCCTGGGTGGGGGTGGGGGAGGGTAGGGATGGGTTTGCCACCATTCCTCCCGGGATGGGCTGGGTAAGAGTTCGACAAATCTCCAGGACTGTCTCAGGGAAGCAAGTTTCAATCTCACCGACCCTGCTGGGTAATAACTGAGGGAGGAGACGGGAGTCTGTCCCGAGAACGGGGAGTATGGGCTAGACAGACTGAGGGAGGAGACGGGGGTCCCGAGAACGGGGAGTATGGGCTAGACAGACTGAGGGAGGAGACGGGGGTCCCGAGAACGGGGAGTATGGGCTAGACAGACTGAGGGAGGAGACGGGGGTCCCGAGAACGGGGAGTATGGGCTAGACAGACTGAGGGAGGAGACGGGGGTCCCGAGAACGGGGAGTATGGGCTAGACAGACTGAGGGAGGAGACGGGGGTCTGTCCCGGCACACGGGGGAGTATGGGCTAGACAGACGGACAGAGGAGACGGGGGTCCCGAGAACGGGGAGTATGGGCTAGACAGACTGAGGGAGGAGACGGGAGTCTGTCCCGGCACACGGGGGAGTATGGGCTAGACAGACTGAGGGAGGAGACGGGAGTCTGTCCCGAGAACGGGGAGTATGGGCTAGACAGACTGAGGGAGGAGACGGGAGTCTGTCCCGAGAACGGGGAGTATGGGCTAGACAGACTGAGGGAGGAGACGGGAGTCTGTCCCGGCACACGGGGGAGTATGGGCTAGACAGACTGAGGGAGGAGACGGGGGTCCAGAGGTCGGGGAGTATGGGCTAGACAGACTGAGGGAGGAGACGGGAGTCTGTCCCGAGAACGGAGAGTATGGGCTAGACAGACTGAGGGAGGAGACGGGGGTCCCGAGAACGGGGAGTATGGGCTAGACAGACTGAGGGAGGAGACGGGGGTCCCGAGAACGGGGAGTATGGGCTAGACAGACTGAGGGAGGAGACGGGGGTCCCGAGAACGGGAGAGTATGGGCTAGACAGACTGAGGGAGGAGACGGGGGTCTGTCCCGGCACACGGGGGAGAATGGGCTAGACAGACTGAGGGAGGAGACGGGGGTCCTGAGAACGGGGAGTATGGGCTAGACAGACTGAGGGAGGAGACGGGGGTCCAGAGAGCGGGGAGTATGGGCGAGACAGACTGAGGGAGGAGACGGGGATCTGTCCCGGCACACGGGGGAGTATGGGCTAGACAGACTGAGGGAGGAGACGGGGGTCCTGAGAACGGAGAGTATGGGCTAGACAGACTGAGGGAGGAGACGGGAGTCTGTCCCGAGAACGGAGAGTATGGGCTAGACAGACTGAGGGAGGAGACGGGGGTCCCGAGAACGGGGAGTATGGGCTAGACAGACTGAGGGAGGAGACGGGGGTCCCGAGAACGGGGAGTATGGGCTAGACAGACTGAGGGAGGAGACGGGGGTCTGTCCCGAGAACGGGGAGTATGGGCTAGACAGACTGAGGGAGGAGACGGGGGTCCCGAGAACGGGGAGTATGGGCTAGACAGACTGAGGGAGGAGACGGGGGTCCAGAGAACGGGGAGTATGGGCTAGACAGACTGAGGGAGGAGACGGGAGTCTGTCCCGAGAACGGGGAGTATGGGCTAGACAGACTGAGGGAGGAGACGGGGGTCCCGAGAACGGGGAGTATGGGCTAGACAGACTGAGGGAGGAGACGGGGGTCTGTCCCGAGAACGGGGAGTATGGGCTAGACAGACTGAGGGAGGAGACGGGAGTCTGTCCCGAGAACGGAGAGTATGGGCTAGACAGACTGAGGGAGGAGACGGGGGTCCCGAGAACGCAGAGTATGGGCTAGACAGACTGAGGGAGGAGACGGGGGTCTGTCCCGGCACACGGGGGAGTATGGGCTAGACAGACTGAGGGAGGAGACGGGGTCCCGAGAACGGGGAGTATGGGCTAGACAGACTGAGGGAGGAGACGGGAGTCTGTCCCGGCACACGGGGGAGTATGGGCTAGACAGACTGAGGGAGGAGACGGGAGTCTGTCCCGGCACACGGGGGAGTATGGGCTAGACAGACTGAGGGAGGATACGGGGGTCCCGGCACACGGGGGAGTATGGGCTAGACAGACTGAGGGAGGAGACGGGGGTCCCGAGAACGGGGAGTATGGGCTAGACAGACTGAGGGAGGAGACGGGAGTCTGTCCTGGCACACGGGGGAGTATGGGCTAGACAGACTGAGGGAGGAGACGGGAGTCTGTCCCGGCACACGGGGGAGTATGGGCTAGACAGACTGAGGGAGGAGACGGGAGTCTGTCCCGAGAACGGGGAGTATGGGCTAGACAGACTGAGGGAGGAGACGGGGGTCTGTCCCGGCACACGGGGAAGTATGGGCTAGACAGACTGAGGGAGGAGACGGGGGTCCCGAGAACGGGGAGTATGGGCTAGACAGACTGAGGGAGGAGATGGGGGTCCCGAGAACGGAGAGTATGGGCTAGACAGACTGAGGGAGGAGACGGGGGTCTGTCCCGAGAACGGGGAGTATGGGCTAGACAGACTGAGGGAGGAGACGGGGGTCTGTCCCGAGAACAGGGAGTATGGGCTAGACAGACTGAGGGAGGAGACGGGGGTCTGTCCCGAGAACGGAGAGTATGGGCTTGACAGACTGAGGGTGGAGACGGGGGTCCCGAAAACGGGGAGTATGGGCTAGACAGACTGAGGGAGGAGACGGGGGTCCCGAGAACGGGGAGTATGGGCTAGACAGACTGAGGGAGGAGACGGGGGTCCCGAGAACGGGGAGTATGGGCTAGACAGACTGAGGGAGGAGACGGGGGTCCCGAGAACGGGGAGTATGGGCTAGACAGACTGAGGGAGGAGACGGGAGTCTGTCCCGGCACACGGGGGAGTATGGGCTAGACAGACTGAGGGAGGAGACGGGGGTCCCGAGAACGGAGAGTATGGGCTAGACAGACTGAGGGAGGAGACGGGGGTCCCGGCACACGGGGGAGTATGGGCTAGACAGACTGAGGGAGGAGACGGGGGTCTGTCCCGAGAACGGGGAGTATGGGCTAGACAGACTGAGGGAGGAGACGGGGGTCCCGAGAACGGGGAGTATGGGCTAGACAGACTGAGGGAGGAGACGGGGGTCGGTCCCGAGAACGGGGAGTATGGGCTAGACAGACTGAGGGAGGAGACGGGAGTCTGTCCCGGCACACGGGGGAGTATGGGCTAGACAGACTGAGGGAGGAGACGGGAGTCTGTCCCGAGAACGGAGAGTATGGGCTAGACAGACTGAGGGAGGAGACGGGAGTCTGTCCCGAGAACGGGGAGTATGGGCTAGACAGACTGAGGGAGGAGACGGGAGTCTGTCCCGGCACACGGGGGAGTATGGGCTAGACAGACTGAGGGAGGAGACGGGAGTCTGTCCCGGCACACGGGGGAGTATGGGCTAGACAGACTGAGGGAGGAGACGGGGGTCTGTCCGGGCACACGGGGGAGTATGGGCTAGACAGACTGAGGGAGGAGACGGGGGTCCCGAGAACGGAGAGTATGGGCTAGACAGACTGAGGGAGGAGACGGGGGTCCCGAGAACGGAGAGTATGGGCTAGACAGACTGAGGGAGGAGACGGGGATCCCGAGAACGGGGAGTATGGGCTAGACAGACTGAGGGAGGAGACGGGGGTCCCGAGAACGGAGAGTATGGGCTAGACAGACTGAGGGAGGAGACGGGAGTCTGTCCCGAGAACGGAGAGTATGGGCTAGACAGACTGAGGGAGGAGACGGGGGTCCCGAGAACGGGGAGTATGGGCTAGACAGACTGAGGGAGGAGACGGGAGTCTGTCCCGGCACACGGGGGAGTATGGGCTAGACAGACTGAGGGAGGAGACGGGAGTCCCGGCACACGGGGGAGTATGGGCTAGACAGACTGAGGGAGGAGACGGGGGTCCCGGCACACGGGGGAGTATGGGCTAGACAGACTGAGGGAGGAGACGGGGGTCTGTCCGGGCACACGGGGGAGTATGGGCTAGACAGACTGAGGGAGGAGACGGGGGTCCCGAGAACGGGGAGTATGGGCTAGACAGACTGAGGGAGGAGACGGGAGTCTGTCCCGGCACACGGGGGAGTATGGGCTAGACAGACTGAGGGAGGAGACGGGGGTCCCGAGAACGGAGAGTATGGGCTAGACAGACTGAGGGAGGAGACGGGGGTCCCGAGAACGGGGAGTATGGGCTAGACAGACTGAGGGAGGAGACGGGGGTCTGTCCCGGCACACGGGGGAGTATGGGCTAGACAGACTGAGGGAGGAGACGGGAGTCCCGAGAACGGGGAGTATGGGCTAGACAGACTGAGGGAGGAGACGGGGGTCCCGAGAACGGGGAGTATGGGCTAGACAGACTGAGGGAGGAGACGGGAGTCTGTCCCGAGAACGGGGAGTATGGGCTAGACAGACTGAGGGAGGAGACGGGGGTCCCGAGAACGGAGAGTATGGGCGAGACAGACTGAGGGAGGAGACGGGGGTCCCGAGAACGGGGAGTATGGGCTAGACAGACTGAGGGAGGAGACGGGGGTCCCGAGAACGGAGAGTATGGGCTAGACAGACTGAGGGAGGAGACGGGGGTCTGTCCCGAGAACGGAGAGTATGGGCTAGACAGACTGAGGGAGGAGACGGGGGTCCCGAGAACGGGGAGTATGGGCTAGACAGACTGAGGGAGGAGACGGGGGTCCCGAGAACGGGGAGTATGGGCTAGACAGACTGAGGGAGGAGACGGGGGTCCCGAGAACGGGGAGTATGGGCTAGACAGACTGAGGGAGGAGACGGGAGTCTGTCCTGGCACACGGGGGAGTATGGGCTAGACAGACTGAGGGAGGAGACGGGGGTCCCGAGAACGGAGAGTATGGGCTAGACAGACTGAGGGAGGTGACGGGGGTCCCGAGAACGGAGAGTATGGGCTAGACAGACTGAGGGAGGAGACGGGGGTCCCGAGAACGGGGAGTATGGGCTAGACAGACTGAGGGAGGAGACGGGAGTCTGTCCTGGCACACGGGGGAGTATGGGCTAGACAGACTGAGGGAGGAGACGGGAGTCTGTCCTGGCACACGGGGGAGTATGGACTAGACAGACGGACAGAGGAGACGGGGGTCCCGAGAACGGGGAGTATGGGCTAGACAGACTGAGGGAGGAGACGGGGGTCCCGAGAACGGAGAGTATGGGCTAGACAGACTGAGGGAGGAGACGGGGGTCCCGAGAACGGAGAGTATGGGCTAGACAGACTGAGGGAGGAGACGGGGGTCCCGAGAACGGAGAGTATGGGCTAGACAGACTGAGGGAGGAGACGGGGGTCCCGAGAACGGGGAGTATGGGCTAGACAGACTGAGGGAGGAGACGGGGGTCCCGAGAACGGAGAGTATGGGCTAGACAGACTGAGGGAGGAGACGGGGGTCCCGAGAACGGAGAGTATGGGCTAGACAGACTGAGGGAGGAGACGGGGGTCCCGAGAACGGAGAGTATGGGCTAGACAGACTGAGGGAGGAGACGGGGGTCCCGAGAACGGGGAGTATGGGCTAGACAGACTGAGGGAGGAGACGGGAGTCTGTCCTGGCACACGGGGGAGTAGGGGCTAGACAGACTGAGGGAGGAGACGGGGGTCCCGAGAACGGGGAGTATGGGCTAGACAGACTGAGGGAGGAGACGGGAGTCTGTCCCGGCACAGGGGGGAGTATGGGCTAGACAGACTGAGGGAGGAGACGGGGGTCCCGAGAACGGGGAGTATGGGCTAGACAGACTGAGGGAGGAGACGGGAGTCTGTCCCGGCACACGGGGGAGTATGGGCGAGACAGACTGAGGGAGGAGACGGGGGTCTGTCCCGAGAACGGGGAGTATGGGCTAGACAGACTGAGGGAGGAGACGGGGGTCCCGAGAACGGAGAGTATGGGCTAGACAGACTGAGGGAGGAGACGGGAGTCTGTCCTGGCACACGGGGGAGTATGGGCTAGACAGACTGAGGGAGGAGACGGGGGTCCCGAGAACGGAGAGTATGGGCTAGACAGACTGAGGGAGGAGACGGGGGTCCCGAGAACGGGGAGTATGGGCTAGACAGACTGAGGGAGGAGACGGGAGTCTGTCCTGGCACACGGGGGAGTATGGGCTAGACAGACTGAGGGAGGAGACGGGGGTCCCGAGAACGGAGAGTATGGGCTAGACAGACTGAGGGAGGAGACGGGGGTCCCGAGAACGGAGAGTATGGGCTAGACAGACTGAGGGAGGAGACGGGGGTCCCGAGAACGGGGAGTATGGGCTAGACAGACTGAGGGAGGAGACGGGGGTCCCGAGAACGGAAAGTATGGGCTAGACAGACTGAGGGAGGAGACGGGGGTCCCGAGAACGGAGAGTATGGGCTAGACAGACTGAGGGAGGAGAGGCGGGTCCCGAGAACGGGGAGTATGGGCTAGACAGACTGAGGGAGGAGACGGGGGTCCCGAGAACGGAGAGTATGGGCTAGACAGACTGAGGGAGGAGACGGGGGTCCCGAGAACGGGGAGTATGGGCTAGACAGACTGAGGGAGGCGACGGGAGTCTGTACCGAGAACGGGGAGTATGGGCTAGACAGACTGAGGGAGGAGACGGGGGTCCCGAGAACGGAGAGTATGGGCTAGACAGACTGAGGGAGGAGACGGGGATCCCGAGAACGGGGAGTATGGGCTAGACAGACTGAGGGAGGAGACGGGGGTCCCGAGAACGGGGAGTATGGGCTAGACAGACTGAGGGAGGAGACGGGGGTCTGTCCCGAGAACGGGGAGTATGGGCTAGACAGACTGAGGGAGGAGACGGGAGTCTGTCCCGGCACACGGGAGAGTATGGGCTAGACAGACTGAGGGAGGAGACGGGAGTCTGTCCCGAGAACGGGGAGTATGGGCTAGACAGACTGAGGGAGGTGACGGGAGTCTGTCCCGAGAACGGGGAGTATGGGCGAGACAGACTGAGGGAGGAGACGGGAGTCTGTCCCGAGAACGGGGGAGTATGGGCTAGACAGACTGAGGGAGGAGACGGGAGTCTGTCCGGAGAACGGGGAGTATGGGCTAGACAGACTGAGGGAGGAGACGGGGGTCCCGAGAACGGAGAGTATGGGCTAAACAGACTGAGGGAGGAGACGGGGGTCTGTCCCGAGAACGGGGAGTATGGGCTAGACAGACGGACAGAGGAGACGGGGGTCTGTCCTGGCACACGGGAGAGTATGGGCTAGACAGACTGAGGGAGGAGACGGGGGTCCCGAGAACGGGGAGTATGGGCTAGACAGACTGAGGGAGGAGACGGGGGTCCAGAGGTCGGGGAGTATGGGCTAGACAGACTGAGGGAGGAGACGGGGGTCCCGAGAACGGGTAGTATGGGCTAGACAGACGGACAGAGGAGACGGGGGTCTGTCCCGAGAACGGAGAGTATGGGCTAGACAGACTGAGGGAGGAGACGGGGGTCCCGAGAACGGGGAGTATGGGCTAGACAGACTGAGGGAGGAGACGGGGGTCTGTCCCGAGAACGGGGAGTATGGGCTAGACAGACTGAGGGAGGAGACGGGGGTCCCGAGAACGGGGAGTATGGGCTAGACAGACTGAGGGAGGAGACGGGGGTCCCGAGAACGGGGAGTATGGGCGAGACAGACTGAGGGAGGAGACGGGGGTCTGTCCCGAGAACGGGGAGTATGGGCTAGACAGACTGAGGGAGGCGACGGGAGTCTGTCCCGGCACACGGGGGAGTATGGGCTAGACAGACTGAGGGAGGAGACGGGGGTCCCGAGAACGGGGAGTATGGGCTAGACAGACTGAGGGAGGAGACGGGGGTCCCGAGAACGGGGAGTATGGGCTAGACAGACTGAGGGAGGAGACGGGGGTCTGTCCCGAGAACGGGGGAGTATGGGCTAGACAGACGGACAGAGGAGACGGGGGTCTGTCCTGGCACACGGGGGAGTATGGGCTAGACAGACTGAGGGAGGCGACGGGAGTCTGTCCCGAGAACGGAGAGTATGGGCTAGACAGACTGATGGAGGAGACGGGGGTCCCGAGAACGGGGAGTATGGGCTAGACAGACTGAGGGAGGAGACGGGAGTCTGTCCCTGCACACGGGGGAGTATGGGCTAGACAGACTGAGGGAGGAGACGGGGGTCTGTCCCGAGAACGCAGAGTATGGGCTAGACAGACTGAGGGAGGAGACGGGGGTCCCGAGAACGGGGAGTATGGGCTAGACAGACTGAGGGAGGAGACGGGGGTCCCGAGAACGGGGAGTATGGGCTAGACAGACTGAGGGAGGCGACGGGGGTCCCGAGAACGGGGAGTATGGGCTCGACAGACTGAGGGAGGAGACGGGGGTCCCGAGAACGGGGAGTATGGGCTAGACAGACTGAGGGAGGAGACGGGGGTCTGTCCCGAGAACGGGGAGTATGGGCTAGACAGACTGAGGGAGGAGACGGGAGTCTGTCCCGAGAACGGGGAGTATGGGCTAGACAGACGGACAGAGGAGACGGGGGTCTGTCCTGGCACACGGGGGAGTATGGGCTAGACAGACTGAGGGAGGAGACGGGAGTCTGTCCCGAGAACGGGGAGTATGGGCGAGACAGACTGAGGGAGGAGACGGGAGTCTGTCCCGAGAACGGGGGAGTATGGGCTAGACAGACTGAGGGAGGAGACGGGGGTCCCGAGAACGGAGAGTATGGGCTAAACAGACTGAGGGAGGAGACGGGGGTCTGTCCCGAGAACGGGGAGTATGGGCTAGACAGACGGACAGAGGAGACGGGGGTCTGTCCTGGCACACGGGAGAGTATGGGCTAGACAGACTGAGGGAGGAGACGGGGGTCCCGAGAACGGGGAGTATGGGCTAGACAGACTGAGGGAGGAGACGGGGGTCCAGAGGTCGGGGAGTATGGGCTAGACAGACTGAGGGAGGAGACGGGGGTCCCGAGAACGGGTAGTATGGGCTAGACAGACGGACAGAGGAGACGGGGGTCTGTCCCGAGAACGGGGAGTATGGGCTAGACAGACTGAGGGAGGAGACGGGGGTCCCGAGAACGGGGAGTATGGGCTAGACAGACTGAGGGAGGAGACGGGGGTCCCGAGAACGGGGAGTATGGGCTAGACAGACTGAGGGAGGAGACGGGGGTCTGTCCCGAGAACGGGGAGTATGGGCTAGACAGACTGAGGGAGGCGACGGGAGTCTGTCCCGGCACACGGGGGAGTATGGGCTAGACAGACTGAGGGAGGAGACGGGGGTCCCGAGAACGGGGAGTATGGGCTAGACAGACTGAGGGAGGAGACGGGGGTCCCGAGAACGGGGAGTATGGGCTAGACAGACTGAGGGAGGAGACGGGGGTCTGTCCCGAGAACGGGGGAGTATGGGCTAGACAGACGGACAGAGGAGACGGGGGTCTGTCCTGGCACACGGGGGAGTATGGGCTAGACAGACTGAGGGAGGCGACGGGAGTCTGTCCCGAGAACGGAGAGTATGGGCTAGACAGACTGAGGGAGGAGACGGGGGTCCCGAGAACGGGGAGTATGGGCTAGACAGACTGAGGGAGGAGACGGGAGTCTGTCCCTGCACACGGGGGAGTATGGGCTAGACAGACTGAGGGAGGAGACGGGGGTCTGTCCCGAGAACGGAGAGTATGGGCTAGACAGACTGAGGGAGGAGACGGGGGTCCCGAGAACGGGGAGTATGGGCTAGACAGACTGAGGGAGGAGACGGGGGTCCCGAGAACGGGGAGTATGGGCTAGACAGACTGAGGGAGGCGACGGGAGTCTGTACCGAGAACGGGGAGTATGGGCTAGACAGACTGAGGGAGGAGACGGGAGTCTGTCCCGGCACACGGGGGAGTTTGGGCTAGACGGACTGAGGGAGGAGACGGGGGTCCTGAGAACGGAGAGTATGGGCTAGACAGACTGAGGGAGGAGACGGGGGTCCCGAGAACGGGGAGTATGGGCTAGACAGACTGAGGGAGGAGACGGGGGTCCCGAGAACGGGGAGTATGGGCTAGACAGACTGAGGGAGGAGACGGGAGTCTGTCCCGAGAACGGAGAGTATGGGCTAGACAGACTGAGGGAGGAGACGGGGGTCCGTCCCGGCACACGGGGGAGTATGGGCTAGACAGACTGAGGGAGGAGACGGGGGTCCCGAGAACGGGGAGTATGGGCTAGACAGACTGAGGGAGGAGACGGGAGTCTGTCCCGAGAACGGGGAGTATGGGCTAGACAGACTGAGGGAGGAGACGGGGGTCCCGAGAACGGGGGAATATGGGCTAGACAGACTGAGGGAGGAGACGGGAGTCTGTCCCGAGAACAGAGAGTATGGGCTAGACAGACTGAGGGAGGAGACGGGGGTCCCGAGAACGGAGAGTATGGGCTAGACAGACTGAGGGAGGAGACGGGGGTCTGTCCTGGCACACGGGGGAGTATGGGCTAGACAGACTGAGGGAGGAGACGGGAGTCTGTCCCGGCACACGGGGGAGTATGGGCTAGACAGACTGAGGGAGGAGACGGGGGTCCCGAGAACGGAGAGTATGGGCTAGACAGACTGAGGGAGGAGACGGGAGTCTGTCCCGGCACACGGGGGAGTATGGGCTAGACAGACTGAGGGAGGAGACGGGAGTCTGTCCCGGCACACGGGGGAGTATGGGCTAGACAGACTGAGGGAGGAGACGGGAGTCTGTCCCGGCACACGGGGGAGTATGGGCTAGACAGACTGAGGGAGGAGACGGGGGTCCCGGCACACGGGGGAGTATGGGCTAGACAGACTGAGGGAGGAGACGGGGGTCCCGAGAACGGGGAGTATGGGCTAGACAGACTGAGGGAGGAGACGGGGGTCTGTCCTGGCACACGGGGGAGTATGGGCTAGACAGACTGAGGGAGGAGACGGGAGTCTGTCCCGAGAACGGGGAGTATGGGCAAGACAGACTGAGGGAGGAGACGGGGGTCCCGAGAACGGGGAGTATGGGCTAGACAGACTGAGGGAGGAGACGGGAGTCTGTCCCTGCACACGGGGGAGTATGGGCTAGACAGACTGAGGGAGGAGACGGGGGTCCCGAGAACGGGGAGTATGGGCTAGACAGACTGAGGGAGGAGACGGGGGTCTGTCCTGGCACACGGGGGAGTATGGGCTAGACAGACTGAGGGAGGAGACGGGAGTCTGTCCCGGCACACGGGGGAGTATGGGCTAGACAGACTGAGGGAGGAGACGGGAGTCTGTCCCGAGAACGGGGAGTATGGGCTAGACAGACTGAGGGAGGAGACGGGGGTCCCGAGAACGGGGAGTATGGGCTAGACAGACTGAGGGAGGAGACGGGGGTCCTGAGAACGGAGAGTATGGGCTAGACAGACTGAGGGAGGAGACGGGAGTCTGTCCCGGCACACGGGGGAGTATGGGCTAGACAGACTGAGGGAGGAGACGGGAGTCTGTCCCGGCACACGGGGGAGTATGGGCTAGACAGACTGAGGGAGGAGACGGGGGTCTGTCCCGGCACACGGGGGAGTATGGGCTAGACAGACTGAGGGAGGAGACGGGAGTCTGTCCCGGCACACGGGGGAGTATGGGCTAGACAGACTGAGGGAGGAGACGGGGGTCCCGAGAACGGGGAGTATGGGCTAGACAGACTGAGGGAGGAGACGGGAGTCTGTCCCGAGAACGGAGAGTATGGGCTAGACAGACTGAGGGAGGAGACGGGGGTCCCGAGAACGGGGGAGTATGGGCTAGACAGACTGAGGGAGGAGACGGGGGTCCCGAGAACGGAGAGTATGGGCTAGACAGACTGAGGGAGGAGACGGGGGTCCCGAGAACGGAGAGTATGGGCTAGACAGACTGAGGGAGGAGAATGGGGGTCCCGAGAACGGGGAGTATGGGCTAGACAGACTGAGGGAGGAGACGGGGGTCCCGAGAACGGAGAGTATGGGCTAGACAGACTGAGGGAGGAGACGGGGGTCCCGAGAACGGGGAGTATGGGCTAGACAGACTGAGGGAGGAGACGGGGGTCCCGAGAACGGGGAGTATGGGCTAGACAGACGGACAGAGGAGACGGGGGTCTGTCCCGAGAACGGAGAGTATGGGCTAGACAGACTGAGGGAGGAGACGGGAGTCTGTCCCGAGAGCGGGGAGTATGGGCTAGACAGACTGAGGGAGGAGACGGGGGTCCCGAGAACGGAGAGTATGGGCTAGACAGACTGAGGGAGGAGACGGGGGTCCCGAGAACGGGGAGTATGGGCTAGACAGACTGAGGGAGGAGACGGGGGTCCCGAGAACGGGGAGTATGGGCTAGACAGACTGAGGGAGGAGACGGGGGTCTGTCCCGGCACACGGGGGAGTATGGGCTAGACAGACGGACAGAGGAGACGGGGGTCTGTCCCGAGAACGGAGAGTATGGGCTAGACAGACTGAGGGAGGATACGGGAGTCTGTCCCGAGAACGGGGAGTATGGGCTAGACAGACTCAGGGAGGAGACGGGAGTCTGTCCTGGCACACGGGGGAGTATGGGCTAGACAGACTGAGGGAGGAGACGGGGGTCCCGAGAACGGGGAGTATGGGCTAGACAGACTGAGGGAGGAGACGGGGGTCCCGAGAACGGGGAGTATGGGCTAGACAGACTGAGGGAGGAGACAGGAGTCTGTCCCGAGAACGGGGAGTATGGGCTAGACAGACTGAGGGAGGAGACGGGGGTCCCGAGAACGGGGGAGTATGGGCTAGACAGACTGAGGGAGGAGACGGGGGTCCCGAGAACGGAGAGTATGGGCGAGACAGACTGAGGGAGGAGACGGGAGTCTGTCCCGAGAACGGGGAGTATGGGCTAGACAGACTGAGGGAGGAGACGGGGGTCCCGAGAACGGAGAGTATGGGCGAGACAGACTGAGGGAGGAGACGGGAGTCTGTCCCGAGAACGGGGGAGTATGGGCTAGACAGACTGAGGGAGGAGACGGGAGTCTGTCCCGAGAACGGGGGAGTATGGGCTAGACAGACTGAGGGAGGAGACGGGAGTCTGTCCGGAGAACGGGGAGTATGGGCTAGACAGACTGAGGGAGGAGACGGGGGTCCCGAGAACGGAGAGTATGGGCTAAACAGACTGAGGGAGGAGACGGGGGTCTGTACCGAGAACGGGGAGTATGGGCTAGACAGACGGACAGAGGAGACAGGGTCTGTCCTGGCACACGGGGGAGTATGGGCTAGACAGACTGAGGGAGGAGACGGGGGTCCCGAGAACGGAGAGTATGGGCTAGACAGACTGAGGGAGGAGACGGGGGTCCCGAGAACGGAGAGTATGGGCGAGACAGACTGAGGGAGGAGACGGGAGTCTGTCCCGGCACACGGGGGAGTATGGGCTAGACAGACTGAGGGAGGAGACGGGGGTCCCGAGAACGGGGAGTATGGGCTAGACAGACTGAGGGAGGAGACGGGGGTCTGTCCCGAGAACGGGGAGTATGGGCTAGACAGAC
Source organism: Scyliorhinus torazame (assembly GCF_047496885.1). Taxonomy (NCBI): domain Eukaryota; kingdom Metazoa; phylum Chordata; class Chondrichthyes; order Carcharhiniformes; family Scyliorhinidae; genus Scyliorhinus; species Scyliorhinus torazame. Next base: position 17,588,418 of record NC_092730.1, on the reverse strand, counting down.
GGACAGAGGAGACGGGGGTCTGTCCTGGCACACGGGGGAGTATGGGCTAGACAGACTGAGGGAGGAGACGGGGGTCCCGAGAACGGAGAGTATGGGCTAGACAGACTGAGGGAGGAGACGGGGGTCCCGAGAACGGAGAGTATGGGCGAGACAGACTGAGGGAGGAGACGGGAGTCTGTCCCGGCACACGGGGGAGTATGGGCTAGACAGACTGAGGGAGGAGACGGGGGTCCCGAGAACGGGGAGTATGGGCTAGACAGACTGAGGGAGGAGACGGGGGTCTGTCCCGAGAACGGGGAGTATGGGCTAGACAGACGGACAGAGGAGACGGGGGTCTGTCCTGGCACACGGGGGAGTATGGGCTAGACAGACTGAGGGAGGAGACGGGGGTCCCGAGAACGGAGAGTATGGGCTAGACAGACTGAGGGAGGAGACGGGAGTCTGTCCCGGCACACGGGGGAGTATGGGCTAGACAGACTAAGGGAGGAGACGGGGGTCCCGAGAACGGAGAGTGTGGGCTAGACAGACTGAGGGAGGAGACGGGGGTCCCGAGAACGGGGAGTATGGGCTAGACAGACTGAGGGAGGAGACGGGGGTCCCGAGAACGGGGAGTATGGGCTAGACAGACTGAGGGAGGAGACGGGGGTCTGTCCCGGCACACGGGGGAGTATGGGCTAGACAGACTGAGGGAGGAGACGGGGGTCTGTCCCGAGAACGGGGAGTATGGGCTAGACAGACTGAGGGAGGAGACGGGGGTCTGTCCTGGCACACGGGGGAGTATGGGCTAGACAGACGGACAGAGGAGACGGGGGTCTGTCCCGGCACACGGGGGAGTATGGGCTAGACAGACGGACAGAGGAGACGGGGGTCTGTCCCGGCACACGGGGGAGTATGGGCTAGACAGACTGAGGGAGGAGACGGGGGTCTGTCCTGGCACACGGGGGAGTATGGGCTAGACAGACTGTCGGAAGAGATGACAATCATACCTTGTTGCAGTGTGATGTGATAAATCAGAGGCTGAACTCAGAGATTGGCTCCGTTTTGCACTGGGACGTTCGATTAGACCCGAGGCCGAGAACGTGCTTTGTAAAGAGGGGCTTCCTGAAAGAGAGGGAGACAGAGAGAGAGATCATTACATATCTCACATACTCCGGGACAAGGTTACTAATCCCAACCTCCTGTGTCTCTCTCAGCTCCAAACTGATCGCCCCACGAACTCCCCACAGTATCCCCTAGTGTGGAAATAGTATTCCAGGGAGCCCACCTCTCTCAGTCCTCGCTCCAGCCCTGTCAATCCTTTTTTTCAAAAAAATCTTGTTATTGGCATTTCCCATATTTATACAGTTGTATACAAACACATCACATTTCTCTCGCCTGCGCTAATTTCCTTTATTATACAGCGGTTTAGTTTGTCCTTTCTTTAACTGACCCTACGTGCCTTTCATTGCCCTCTGGATCGGTCTATGGTTCCCCCCCCCCCCCGGGTTGCGCAGTCTTTTGGTACCTCATCTATCTTGGTGTGTTTTTCTAAAAATTCTTATTCGCTTACTCCTCGTTGCTGGCCTCGAACAGGTTTTGGAACAGACCGACAAACTGCCCCCAAGTATCCAGGAAGCCTTCCTCTGACCCTCGGGTGGCAAACATAATCTTCTCCAGGTGGAGAGGTTCCGAGAGGTCAGCGAGCCAGGCTGCAGCTGGGGGTGGTGCTGCCGATCGCTAGCCGGGCAGGATTCTCCGGCGGGCGATTAGGGAAGCGAGGGCGTTGGCCCCCTTCCCCATGTGTAACTCTGGCTGCTCCGATACCCCGAAGATTGCCACGATTGGGCATGGCTTCACCCTCACCCCCACAACCCTGGACATTGCCTCGGAGAAGGCTGTCCAGAACCCAGCAAGCTTGGGGCAAGCCCAGAACATGTGGGTGTGGTTGGCCGGGCCCCGCTGGCACCGCTCACATTTGTCCCCCACCTCCGGGAAGAACCTGCTCATTCGGGTTCTGGTCAGGTGCGCTCTGTGCACCACTTTGAGCTGCATTAGGCTGAGCCTTGCGCAGGAGGAGGTGGAGTTCACGCTGCTCAGTGCTTCGCTCCAGGGTCCCCATCCTACCTCTGTCCCCAGTTCGTCCTCCCATTTTTGTCTGGTCCCGTCCAGTGGAGTCCGGGCTCTGTCCAGTAGCTGTCTGTATATTTTCCCACATAGCCCCCCCCCCCTTCTCGTGGCTCTGCCTATCAGGTCCTCTAGCAGTGTGGTTTCTGGGGCCCCGAGGTACCCCACTGTCTCTTTGCGGAGGAAGTGTTTTATTTGGAGGTGTCTCATTTCCTGTCCTTTTGCTAACCTCCACTTCCTCATCAGTTCGTCTAGTGTCGCCAGTCTGTGCCCTACGTAGAAGTCCCCGACCGTCAGTGTGCCCCCGTCCCGCCTCCATCTTTTGAAGGTGGTATCCAGCATGGCTGGGGGGAATCTGTGATTGCCGCAGATGGGGGCCATGGGGGACATTTTAGTTATCCAGAAGTGTTGTCTGAGCTGGGTCCATGTTCTCAGCGTGGCCGCTACCACTGGGCTCGTTGTGTCCCTTGTTGAGGGGGATGGGAGTGCTGCTGTGGCCAGGGCCCTGAGGGTCGTTCCTTTACCCATCCCCTCACTCTTTCTGCCGTTGCTGCCCAGCGGTAGTATTGTAGGTTTGGTAAGGCCAAGCTCCTTTGATTTTCCTTCTTTGCAGTGTCTGTTTTGGGATTCTCGGGTTCTTACCCCCCACACAATCGCCATGATTAGACGGTCTACGTTTTGGAAAAAGGCCTTGGGGATGAAGATCGGGATGGATCTAAACAGGAAGAGGAACCTTGGCAGTATGTTCATCTTGATCGTCTGCCCTCTCCCCGCCAGGGAGAGTGGGAGTGAGCCCCACCTTTGAAGGTCTCTTCTTACTTCCTCCACCAGGCTGGTCAGGTTCCACTTGTGGATCTGTGTCCAGTCTCTGGCTATCTGGATCCCCAGGTAGCGGAATCTATTCTGGGCTGTTTTGAACAGGAGCCCCTCCAGCTCTGTCCCTCCCCCTTTTGGGTTCACTGGGAATGCCTCGCTTTTGCCCAGGTTAAGTTTGTAGCCCGAGAAGGTTCCAAACTCTTTCAGTATTTGTAGTATTGCCTTCAGTCCCTCCTGTGACTTCGAGACACAGAGGAACAGGTCATCTGCATAGAGTGAGACTCTGTGCTCTCTGTCTCCTCTCCGGATTCCCTTCCAGCTTTTCGCATCCCGCAGGGAGCCCTGTCAATCCTTGCTCTTCCTTCCCCTGTGCAGCCCCTCGGTCAGGGTGCAGTCACCCCCAGGTTGGGTTATTCTGCTCCTGGACCCTGTTGAACAGCCACTCGAACTAGACTCCAACCCGAACCTCCCTGACCCCACAGACCCCCATCCCCAAACCTCATCCGACTCCTCTGCAATCATCACACCCCCATACCCCACCCTTCAAACCCTAGCCCTCACCCAGCAACCCGCATCAAACCATCCCCCCCCCCCTCCAATAAACCCCCTATTGCTCCAAACCCAAACCAACCGCAGCCTGTACCCCGAACCCCACAGTCTACCCAAGGGAGTGGGGAATTGGGAACAAACCGGGGAGGCTGCCTTTCAGAACGGCAAAATGCTGGTCGTAGAAGCAGATGCGCCGGAGAGCGTCAGCAAGAGCGGACTTCAGCAACGTAATCTCGTCCTCCTGCTGTTGTAGCCTCTGTTCGAGTTGAGACAGGCGGTGGTCCTGGTAATCCCACTCGCTCAACCCAGACACATTGTCATCTGTAAGAGACACATTCAACCAGTCAGATTAACCAGTACCTCAATGATTCCCTCATCGATTCAAATTCCTCCCAGGCCAGTGAACCACTTAATAATGTAATGTTAGGAAAGGAGACAGTGAATTGGTGCAATCTTTGGGGTATCGGGGCAGCCGGGGCCGGGAGAGGGGGGGCAGGGCGAGGGAGGGGGGGGGGCAGGGCGAGGGAGGGGGGGGGGGCAGGGCGAGGGAGAGGGGGGGGGCAGGGCGAGGGAGAGGGGGGGGCAGGGCGAGGGAGAGGGGGGGGCAGGGCGAGGGAGAGGGGGGGGCAGGGCGAGGGAGAGGGGGGGGCAGGGCGAGGGAGAGGGGGGGGCAGGGCGAGGGAGAGGGGGGGGCAGGGCGAGGGAGAGGGGGGGGCAGGGCGAGGGAGAGGGGGGGGCAGGGCGAGGGAGAGGGGGGGGCAGGGCGAGGGAGAGGGGGGGGCAGGGCGAGGGAGAGGAGGGGGGCAGGGCGAGGGAGAGGGGGGGGCAGAGCGAGGGAGAGAGGGGGGCAGAGCGAGGGAGAGAGGGGGGCAGAGCGAGGGAGAGAGGGGGGCAGAGCGAGGGAGAGGGGGGCAGCAGAGCGAGGAGAGGGGGGCAGAGCGAGGGAGAGGGGGGCAGAGCGAGGGAGAGGGGGGCAGAGCGAGGGAGAGGGGGGCAGAGCGAGGGAGAGGGGGGCAGAGCGAGGGAGAGGGGGGCAGAGCGAGGGAGAGGGGGGGCAGAGCGAGGGAGAGGGGGGCAGAGCGAGGGAGAGGGGGGGCAGAGCGAGGAGAGGGGGGCAGAGCGAGGGAGAGGGGGGCAGAGCGAGGGAGAGGGGGCAGAGCGAGGGAGAGGGGGGCAGAGCGAGGAGGAGGGGGGGCAGAGCGAGGGAGAGGGGGTCAGAGCGAGGGAGAGGGGGGCAGAGCGAGGGAGAGGGGGGCAGAGCGAGGGAGAGGGGGGCAGAGCGAGGGAGAGGGGGGCAGAGCAGAGGGAGAGGGGGGCAGAGCGAGGGAGAGGGGGGCAGAGCGAGGGAGAGGGGGGCAGAGCGAGGGAGAGGGGGGCAGAGCGAGGGAGAGGGGGGCAGAGCGAGGGAGAGGGGGGCAGAGCGAGGGAGAGGGGGCAGAGCGAGGGAGAGGGGGGCAGAGCGAGGGAGAGGGGGGCAGAGCGAGGGAGAGGGGGGCAGAGCGAGGGAGAGGGGGGCAGAGCGAGGGAGAGGGGGGCAGAGCGAGGGAGAGGGGGGCAGAGCGAGGGAGAGGGGGGGCAGAGCGAGGGAGAGGGGGGCAGAGCGAGGGAGAGGGGGCAGAGCGAGGGAGAGGGGGGCAGAGCGAGGGAGAGGGGGGCAGAGCGAGGGAGAGGGGGCAGAGCGAGGGAGAGGGGGGCAGAGCGAGGGAGAGGGGGGCAGAGCGAGGGAGAGGGGGGGCAGAGCGAGGGAGAGGGGGGCAGAGCGAGGGAGAGGGGGGCAGAGCGAGGGAGAGGGGGCAGAGCGAGGGAGAGGGGGGCAGAGCGAGGGAGAGGGGGGCAGAGCGAGGGGAGAGGGGGGCAGAGCGAGGGAGAGGGGGGCAGAGCGAGGAGAGGGGGGCAGAGCGAGGGAGAGGGGGGCAGAGCGAGGGAGAGGGGGGCAGAGCGAGGGAGAGGGGGGCAGAGCGAGGGAGAGGGGGGCAGAGCGAGGAGAGGGGGGCAGAGCGAGGGAGAGGGGGGCAGAGCGAGGGAGAGGGGGGCAGAGCGAGGGAGAGGGGGGCAGAGCGAGGGAGAGGGGGGCAGAGCGAGGGAGAGGGGGGGCAGAGCGAGGGAGAGGGGGGCAGAGCGAGGGAGAGGGGGGGCAGAGCGAGGGAGAGGGGGGCAGAGCGAGGAGAGGGGGGCAGAGCGAGGGAGAGGGGGGCAGAGCGAGGGAGAGGGGGGCAGAGCGAGGGAGAGGGGGGCAGAGCGAGGAGAGGGGGGCAGAGCGAGGGAGAGGGGGGCAGAGCGAGGGAGAGGGGGGCAGAGCGAGGGAGAGGGGGGGCAGAGCGAGGGAGAGGGGGGCAGAGCGAGGGAGAGGGGGGCAGAGCGAGGGAGAGGGGGGCAGAGCGAGGGAGAGGGGGGGCAGAGCGAGGGAGAGGGGGGCAGAGCGAGGGAGAGGGGGGGCAGAGCGAGGGAGAGGGGGGCAGAGCGAGGAGAGGGGGCAGAGCGAGGGAGAGGGGGGCAGAGCGAGGGAGAGGGGGGCAGAGCGAGGGAGAGGGGGGCAGAGCGAGGAGAGGGGGGCAGAGCGAGGGAGAGGGGGGCAGAGCGAGGGAGAGGGGGGCAGAGCGAGGGAGAGGGGGGCAGGAGCGAGGGAGAGGGGGGCAGAGCGAGGGAGAGGGGGGCAGAGCGAGGGAGAGGGGGGCAGAGCGAGGAGAGGGGGGCAGAGCGAGGGAGAGGGGGGCAGAGCGAGGGAGAGGGGGGCAGAGCGAGGGAGAGGGGGGCAGAGCGAGGAGAGGGGGGCAGAGCGAGGGGAGAGGGGGCAGAGCGAGGGAGAGGGGGGCAGAGCGAGGGAGAGGGGGGCAGAGCGAGGGAGAGGGGGCAGAGCGAGGGAGAGGGGGCAGAGCGAGGGAGAGGGGGGCAGAGCGAGGGAGAGGGGGGCAGAGCGAGGGAGAGGGGGCAGAGCGAGGGAGAGGGGGCAGAGCGAGGGAGAGGGGGGCAGAGCGAGGGAGAGGGGGGCAGAGCGAGGGAGAGGGGGGCAGAGCGAGGGAGAGGGGGGCAGAGCGAGGGAGAGGGGGGCAGAGCGAGGGAGAGGGGGGCAGAGCGAGGGAGAGGGGGGCAGAGCGAGGGAGAGGGGGGCAGAGCGAGGGAGAGGGGGCAGAGCGAGGGAGAGGGGGGCAGAGCGAGGGAGAGGGGGGCAGAGCGAGGGAGAGGGGGGCAGAGCGAGGGAGAGGGGGGCAGAGCGAGGGAGAGGGGGCCAGAGCGAGGGAGAGGGGGGCAGAGCGAGGGAGAGGGGGGCAGAGCGAGGGAGAGGGGGGCAGAGCGAGGGAGAGGGGGGGCAGAGCGAGGGAGAGGGGGGCAGAGCGAGGGAGAGGGGGGCAGAGCGAGGGGAGAGGGGGGGCAGAGCGAGGGAGAGGGGGGCAGAGCGAGGGAGAGGGGGGCAGAGCGAGGGAGAGGGGGGCAGAGCGAGGGAGAGGGGGGCAGAGCGAGGGAGAGGGGGGCAGAGCGAGGGAGAGGGGGGCAGAGCGAGGGAGAGGGGGGCAGAGCGAGGAGAGGGGGGCAGAGCGAGGGAGAGGGGGCAGAGCGAGGGAGAGGGGGGCAGAGCGAGGGAGAGGGGGGCAGAGCGAGGGAGAGGGGGGCAGAGCGAGGGAGAGGGGGGCAGAGCGAGGGAGAGGGGGCAGAGCGAGGAGAGGGGGGCAGAGCGAGGGAGAGGGGGGCAGAGCGAGGGAGAGGGGGGCAGAGCGAGGGAGAGGGGGGCAGAGCGAGGGAGAGGGGGGCAGAGCGAGGAGAGGGGGGCAGAGCGAGGAGAGGGGGGCAGAGCGAGGGAGAGGGGGCAGAGCGAGGAGAGGGGGGCAGAGCGAGGGAGAGGGGGGCAGAGCGAGGGAGAGGGGGGCAGAGCGAGGGAGAGGGGGGCAGAGCGAGGGAGAGGGGGGCAGAGCGAGGAGAGGGGGGCAGAGCGAGGGAGAGGGGGGCAGAGCGAGGGAGAGGGGGGCAGAGCGAGGGAGAGGGGGGCAGAGCGAGGGAGAGGGGGGCAGAGCGAGGGAGAGGGGGGCAGAGCGAGGGAGAGGGGGGCAGAGCGAGGGAGAGGGGGCAGAGCGAGGGAGAGGGGGGCAGAGCGAGGAGAGGGGGGCAGAGCGAGGGAGAGGGGGGCAGAGCGAGGGAGAGGGGGGGCAGAGCGAGGGAGAGGGGGCAGAGCGAGGGAGAGGGGGGCAGAGCGAGGGAGAGGGGGGCAGAGCGAGGGGAGAGGGGGGCAGAGCGAGGGAGAGGGGGGGCAGAGCGAGGGAGAGGGGGGCAGAGCGAGGGAGAGGGGGGGCAGAGCGAGGGAGAGGGGGGCAGAGCGAGGGAGAGGGGGGCAGAGCGAGGGAGAGGGGGGGCAGAGCGAGGGAGAGGGGGGCAGAGCGAGGGAGAGGGGGCAGAGCGAGGAGAGGGGGGCAGAGCGAGGGAGAGGGGGGCAGAGCGAGGGAGAGAGGGGGGGGAGAGCGAGGGAGAGAGGGGGGAGAGCGAGGGAGAGGGGGGAGAGCGAGGGAGGAGAGCGAGGGAGAGGGGGGGGGAGAGCGAGGGAGAGGGGGGGGGGGGAGAGCGAGGGAGAGGGGGGGGGGGAGAGCGAGGGAGAGGGGGGGGGGGGGGGAGAGCGAGGGAGAGGGCGGGGGGGAGAGCGAGGGAGAGGGGGGCAGAGCGAGGGAGAGCCTCCCTCGCTCTGCCCCCCTCTCCCTCGCTCTGCCCCCAAATGTCTGGGGACATTTCAGGAGGCTCAGGCAGGGGGACATTTCAGGAAGCTCAGGCAGGGGGACATTTCAGGAGGCTCAGGCAGGGGGACATTTCAGGAGGGTCAGGCAGGGGGACATTTCAGGAGGGTCAGGCAGGGGGACATTTCAGGAGGGTCAGGCAGGGGGACATTTCAGGAGGCTCAGGCAGGGGGACATTTCAGGGAGGCTCAGGCCTGCTCGGAACAGCAAGTGATTCATCTTGTTTTTATTCCCACTGAATCGCTTCATTGTGTGAGAAATATGTGACCGCTGGTTAACTTTATTTACCAGCATGTATTCCAAGACTAACTCTGCTGTTGTTGGTCAGTCATTGCGGGGGCCTGCCAGTAACTCCACACAATGAATATTTCACCCAAACCAGGCTGGCTGAAAGTGGCCTGTAGACCGGAAGCTCCAAAACTCACATCTGCTGTGCAACTCTCAACACCACTTTCAAATCCCAACCACACTCTGCCTCTGGCCTGTGCAGCGCCGTCACTTCTTCTTTCGGGTTCGACACCTCACCCAGGTCCCCCGCAATACCCGTCTCTCCAACCTTTAGTTACAAACTCCGACAAAATCTCTGTCCCCCCCCACCCTTCCAGCTTTAATCGTGCCAGCAGTTTACCTCCCCAAATAACTGCGGGTCCCTCCGCTCCGGCTCTCCTTAAAAACAAACTCTTTTATTGCCACGATTTGGGCCTCCCGTCTCCCTGCGACCTCTTTTACGGCTGGATCTCATTCTACTTGCCCAATTAACACTCGTGCGGAGGGGCTTTGGGACATGGTAAAAGGTGCTAGTTAAATGCACGGCCTTGTTCAGTGGATGCCGACTCCTTTGGCGTCTCGCGTGAAAGGTTCTCTCTCTCAGCCATGTAGGGCAGCACGGTAGCACAGTGGTTAGCACAGTTGCTTTACAGCTCCTGGACCAGGGTTCGATTCCCGGCTTGGGTCACTGTCTGTGTGGAGTCTGCACATCCTCCCCGTGTCTGCGTGGGTTTCCTCCGGGTGCTCCGGTTTCCTCCCACAGTCCAAAAATGTGTGGGTTAGGTGGATTGGCCATGATAAATTGCCCCTTAGTGTCCAAAAAAGGATCATGTGACAGGTATAGAGTGGAGGTATGGGTTTAGGTAGGGTGCTCTTTCCAAGGGCCGGTGCAGACACTCGATGGGCCGAATGGCCTCCTTCTGCACTGTAAATTCTATGATTCTATGTTATTACTGAATCTTTCTAAAGACTGGTTAGGCCTTGGCGAGGATTGGGCCCCAATTCTGGGCCCCACACTTTAGGGAGGGTGTTGAGGCTCTTCGAGAGAATGCGGTGGGAGATTTTCTAGAAGGTTCCCAGCAATGAGGGACTTCGGTTACCGTGGAGACCGGAGACGCTGAGATTGTCCTCAGAGCAGAAAAGGTGAAGGGGGAGATTGAAATGAGGCGTTTTGTCAGAGTCAATGAGGAGAAAGTGTTTCCAGTGTCAGGGGGGTGGGCACGGGGGGTGGGCAAGCAGAGGGGACAGCGGGCGAAGAGAATGGGTAACAGAGCTGCTTTCTGCCTTGGGGCTGCTAGAGACTGACCGGGCCACACCAGCCGGTTGGTGGGAAGGTGTGGGTGTAAGAGAGACACAGAACAGCGAAGGCTCAGTCAGCGGCCTACGTGTGGTTACAGGAGGGGGTGGAGGAAGATGAATAACAAGAATATTTCAAATTTGGTAAATTCACTTCAACCCACTCACTGCCGGCAGAGAGAGAGCGCAAACTGAGAAGGTGACGTCAAAGCCCACAGTCCACTCGGAGCTCCAGCACGTTGGGGAAAGTGGCAGTACCCGTCTGCCACATACACCGGAATACCACGCGGGCCCGATTCACCCACCGCAGCGGGTGAACCCCCCTCCCCGGAGAGCCCCAAATTGACCCCGCCTCGCCCAGTGCGAATTGGATCATGCCCTGTCTGTGCGGAGTCTGCACATCCTCCCCGTGTCTGCGTGGGTTTCCTCCGGGTGCTCTGGTTTCCTCCCACAGTCCAAAGATGTGCGGGTTAGGTGGACTGGCCAGGATAAATTTCCGTCAGTGTCCAGGGATGTCTAGGTTAGGTGGGGTTTCAGGGTTGTGGCGAGGGATTGGGCCTGGGTAGGCTGCTCTTTCAGAGGGTCGGTACAGATTCGATGGGCCGAAAGGCCGGCTTCTGCGCTATAGGAACTCTATGGGGCTATGCACAGTGACGAAATGGCTGCTAGAGTTCCGAGTCAGCATGGTGAGTGACTTGGAGTGGAACTAAGTTGTTTGGTGTTTCCATATACCTGCTGCCCTTGTCCTTATAGCTGGCAGTGGTCTGCCTAAGGAGCCTTTGCGATGCAAGGATTGTAGACGGTACACACGGCTGCAGCCGTGCGTCAGTGGTGGAGGGAGTGAATTTTGAAGATGATGGATGGAGGTCAATCAAGACGTTGAACTTAAGAGTGTTGTTAGAGCCGCACTCATCCAGGCAAGTGGAGAGTATTCCCTCACACTCCTGACTTGTGCCTTGCAGCTGGTGGACAGGCTTTGGGGGGGGTCAGGAGGTGAGTTACTCTCCACAGGATTCCCAGCCTCTGACCTGCCCTGGTAGCCACAGTATTAATGTGGCTGGGTCCAGTTCAGTTTCTGATCAATGGTGACCCCCAGGATGTTGATTGTGGGGATTCAGCGATGGGAATGCCATCGAATGTCAAGGGGCGATGGTTAGACCCTCTCTTGTAGGAGATGGTCATTGCCGGGCACTTGTGTGGTGTGAATGTAACTTGCCCCTTGTCAGCCCCGAGCCTGGATATTGTCCGGGTCTTGCTGCATTTGGACAGGGACTGCTTCATTATCTGCGGAGTCGCGAATGGTGCTGAACATTGTGTAGTCATCCGCAAACATCCCCACTTCTGACCTTATGATGGAAGGGAGGTCATTGATGAAGCAGCTGAAGATGGTTGGGCCGAGGACACGACCCTGGGGAACTCCCGCAGTGATGTCCTGGAGCTGAGATGATTGACCTCCAACCACCACAACCATCTTCCTTTGTGCCGGGTATGACTCCAACCAGCGGAGAGTTTCCCCCCCGATTCCCACTGACTCCAGTTTCGCTCGGGCTCCTTGATGACACACTCGGTCAAACGCTGCCTTGATGTCAGGGCAGTCACTCCCACCTCACCTCTGGCATTCAGCTCTTTGTCCATGTTTGACCCAAGGCTGTAATGGGGTCAGGAGCTGAGTGACCCTGGGCGGAACCCAAACTGAGCCTCCGTGAGCAGCTTATTGCTGAGTAAGTGCCGCTCTGTTGATGACTCCTTCCAGCCCCTGTCAGCAGACATGTCCAGGAAACAGGCACAACATCAACCAGACGGTCAACCAGGGGAGGCTGCACCTCTCCCGCCCCCACCCCCCCAGCATCGAGCAGCTTCAGCTCACCGTGCCCCGGACCCCTCCGCTCCCCCGAGCCCTAAAGGGTGCTGAGGCCAATTCCTTCTCCCCAACATCAAGCAGCTAAGCTGGCCAAGATCAGTGTGAGAGACTGTCGAGCTCGGAGCAGCTTCGAGTCCAAGGTGAAGAGTTTCTCGAATGAGGGCTAGTTTCGGAAGGGGATTGGGGGGGGGGGGGGGGGGGGGGGGGGGGAAAGAGAGATGGAAGCAGCCAGGTGGTGGGTCAGCTCATCGAAGGGATTCTTCCGACACCTCACTCCAGCCAGCAGACATTCCCCTCGCTATTCCACATTAAATAACATCCCGCCTGGCCTCTCGGGCAGATACACAGAGAAAATAGGAGGAGGAGGCCGTTCGGCCCTTCCAGCCTGCTCCGTTATTCACTATGATCATGGCCGATCATCAAGTTCAATACCCTGATCCCGCCTTCCCCCCATATCCCTCGATCTCTTCAGCCCCAAGAGCCAAATCTAATTCCTTCTTGAAATTACACAACGTTTTGTCCTCAACTACTTTCTGTGGGAGTGAATTACACAGATTCTCCGCTCTCTGGGTGAAGAAATTTCTCCTCACCTCAGTCCGAAAGGTTTACCCCTTATCCTCAAACTGTGACCCCTAGTTCTGGTCTCCCCACCATCGGGAACATTCTTTCTGAATCTACCCTGTCCAATCCTGTTAGAATTTTGGACGTTTCTATGAGATCCCCTCTCACTCTTCTAAATTCCAATGAATATAATCCTAACCCACTTAGTCTCCCCTCCTGTGACAGTCCCGCCACCCCAGGAATCAGCCTGGTAAACCTTCGCTGCTCTCCCTCCACAGCAAGAACATCCTTCCTCAGATAAGGTCACCAAAACTGCCCACAATACTCCGGTGTGGCCTCACCAAGGCCCTGTACAATTGCAGTAAAACATCTCCATTCCGATACTCAAATCCTCTCGCTATGAAGCCAACATACCATTTACCTTCTTTACTGCCTGTTGTACCCACGCGCTTACTTTCAGCGACTGATGCACGAGGACACCAAGGTCTGGCTGAGTATCCGCTTCTCTCAATTTACACCCATTCACAGAATAATCTGCCTTCCTATTTTAGCTACCGAATAATAAGAATCTTTATTATTGTCACAAGTAGGTTTACATTAACACTGCAATGAAGTTACTGTGAAAAGCCCCTAGTCGCCACATTCCAGCGCCTGTTCGGGTCACAGAGGGAGAATTCAGAATGTCCAATTCACCCAACAGCACGTCTTTCGGGACTTGTGGGAGGAAACCGGAGCACCCGGAGGAAACCCACGCAGACACGGGGAGAACGTGCAGACTCCGCACAGACAGTGACCCAGCGGGGAATCGAACCCGGGTCCCTGGCACTGTGAAGCTCGAAGCCTGCTGATATTCAGGTCAGAAGGAATCGAGTGAGTTTGTCATATCGAGATGTGACGTTTGAGATTTCTGTCTGTAATTCCTCCTCTTGCACTATCCAATTTTGGATGCGAAGGAGCCCGTTCTGCATTGCCTTTACCCACACAGTGCGCGCTCACAACCTCGCATTTATCCACCTGCATTTGCCATGCGCGTGTCCACTCACTCAGCCCGAATTGGACATTCTGAATTCTCCCTCCGTGTACCCGAACAGGCGCCGGAATGTGGCGACGAGGGGATTTTCACAGGAACTTCAATGCAGTGGGTTTTTTTTTTTAAGAAATATTTTTATTGGCTTTTGCACTTAATGTCCAAACTTTGCAGAACAATCCAGATACAGCAATAACACCGGAACAACATCAACACAGGGGCTGTCCCTGCAGCAGTGACAGTGGTCCCACTTCAATCTTTTCCCAACTCTATTAATGTGCACCTTGTTTTAAGAAGTGTTCTTGTCAGGATTCTTGACATTTAGAGATACAAGTTACACACAACTTTCCCCCCCCCCCCCCCCTCCTTTATCCCTCCTCTGCTGTAGGTGGGCTGCTTTTTATCCAGGCAGTGCCCAGTTGGTTGTGAACAGGTTTGTAAAGAGGTTTGTGAACTTCCTCCACACGTTCTGGAATGTCCTCCCACTGATTGAGAATTTTACTTTTTCTAGTTTCAGAAACGAGGCCGGGAGGGCCGGGCCCGCCCCGAGGCCGGGAGGGCCGGGCCCGCCCCGAGGCCGGGAGGGCCGGGCCCGCCCCGAGGCCGGGAGGGCCGGGCCCGCCCCGAGGCCGGGAGGGCCGGGCCCGCCCCGAGGCCGGGAGGGCCGGGCCCGCCCCGAGGCCGGGAGGGCCGGGCCCGCCCCGAGGCCGGGAGGGCCGGGCCCGCCCCGAGGCCGGGAGGGCCGGGCCCGCCCCGAGGCCGGGAGGGCCGGGCCCGCCCCGAGGCCGGGAGGGCCGGGCCCGCCCCGAGGCCGGGAGGGCCGGGCCCGCCCCGAGGCCGGGAGGGCCGGGCCCGCCCCGAGGCCGGGAGGGCCGGGCCCGCCCCGAGGCCGGGAGGGCCGGGCCCGCCCCGAGGCCGGGAGGGCCGGGCCCGCCCCGAGGCCGGGAGGGCCGGGCCCGCCCCGAGGCCGGGAGGGCCGGGCCCGCCCCGAGGCCGGGAGGGCCGGGCCCGCCCCGAGGCCGGGAGGGCCGGGCCCGCCCCGAGGCCGGGAGGGCCGGGCCCGCCCCGAGGCCGGGAGGGCCGGGCCCGCCCCGAGGCCGGGAGGGCCGGGCCCGCCCCGAGGCCGGGAGGGCCGGGCCCGCCCCGAGGCCGGGAGGGCCGGGCCCGCCCCGAGGCCGGGAGGGCCGGGCCCGCCCCGAGGCCGGGAGGGCCGGGCCCGCCCCGAGGCCGGGAGGGCCGGGCCCGCCCCGAGGCCGGGAGGGCCGGGCCCGCCCCGAGGCCGGGAGGGCCGGGCCCGCCCCGAGGCCGGGAGGGCCGGGCCCGCCCCGAGGCCGGGAGGGCCGGGCCCGCCCCGAGGCCGGGAGGGCCGGGCCCGCCCCGAGGCCGGGAGGGCCGGGCCCGCCCCGAGGCCGGGAGGGCCGGGCCCGCCCCGAGGCCGGGAGGGCCGGGCCCGCCCCGAGGCCGGGAGGGCCGGGCCCGCCCCGAGGCCGGGAGGGCCGGGCCCGCCCCGAGGCCGGGAGGGCCGGGCCCGCCCCGAGGCCGGGAGGGCCGGGCCCGCCCCGAGGCCGGGAGGGCCGGGCCCGCCCCGAGGCCGGGAGGGCCGGGCCCGCCCCGAGGCCGGGAGGGCCGGGCCCGCCCCGAGGCCGGGAGGGCCGGGCCCGCCCCGAGGCCGGGAGGGCCGGGCCCGCCCCGAGGCCGGGAGGGCCGGGCCCGCCCCGAGGCCGGGAGGGCCGGGCCCGCCCCGAGGCCGGGAGGGCCGGGCCCGCCCCGAGGCCGGGAGGGCCGGGCCCGCCCCGAGGCCGGGAGGGCCGGGCCCGCCCCGAGGCCGGGAGGGCCGGGCCCGCCCCGAGGCCGGGAGGGCCGGGCCCGCCCCGAGGCCGGGAGGGCCGGGCCCGCCCCGAGGCCGGGAGGGCCGGGCCCGCCCCGAGGCCGGGAGGGCCGGGCCCGCCCCGAGGCCGGGAGGGCCGGGCCCGCCCCGAGGCCGGGAGGGCCGGGCCCGCCCCGAGGCCGGGAGGGCCGGGCCCGCCCCGAGGCCGGGAGGGCCGGGCCCGCCCCGAGGCCGGGAGGGCCGGGCCCGCCCCGAGGCCGGGAGGGCCGGGCCCGCCCCGAGGCCGGGAGGGCCGGGCCCGCCCCGAGGCCGGGAGGGCCGGGCCCGCCCCGAGGCCGGGAGGGCCGGGCCCGCCCCGAGGCCGGGAGGGCCGGGCCCGCCCCGAGGCCGGGAGGGCCGGGCCCGCCCCGAGGCCGGGAGGGCCGGGCCCGCCCCGAGGCCGGGAGGGCCGGGCCCGCCCCGAGGCCGGGAGGGCCGGGCCCGCCCCGAGGCCGGGAGGGCCGGGCCCGCCCCGAGGCCGGGAGGGCCGGGCCCGCCCCGAGGCCGGGAGGGCCGGGCCCGCCCCGAGGCCGGGAGGGCCGGGCCCGCCCCGAGGCCGGGAGGGCCGGGCCCGCCCCGAGGCCGGGAGGGCCGGGCCCGCCCCGAGGCCGGGAGGGCCGGGCCCGCCCCGAGGCCGGGAGGGCCGGGCCCGCCCCGAGGCCGGGAGGGCCGGGCCCGCCCCGAGGCCGGGAGGGCCGGGCCCGCCCCGAGGCCGGGAGGGCCGGGCCCGCCCCGAGGCCGGGAGGGCCGGGCCCGCCCCGAGGCCGGGAGGGCCGGGCCCGCCCCGAGGCCGGGAGGGCCGGGCCCGCCCCGAGGCCGGGAGGGCCGGGCCCGCCCCGAGGCCGGGAGGGCCGGGCCCGCCCCGAGGCCGGGAGGGCCGGGCCCGCCCCGAGGCCGGGAGGGCCGGGCCCGCCCCGAGGCCGGGAGGGCCGGGCCCGCCCCGAGGCCGGGAGGGCCGGGCCCGCCCCGAGGCCGGGAGGGCCGGGCCCGCCCCGAGGCCGGGAGGGCCGGGCCCGCCCCGAGGCCGGGAGGGCCGGGCCCGCCCCGAGGCCGGGAGAGCCGGGCCCGCCCCGAGGCCGGGAGAGCCGGGCCCGCCCCGAGGCCGGGAGAGCCGGGCCCGCCCCGAGGCCGGGAGAGCCGGGCCCGCCCCGAGGCCGGGAGAGCCGGGCCCGCCCCGAGGCCGGGAGAGCCGGGCCCGCCCCGAGGCCGGGAGAGCCGGGCCCGCCCCGAGGCCGGGAGAGCCGGGCCCGCCCCGAGGCCGGGAGAGCCGGGCCCGCCCCGAGGCCGGGAGAGCCGGGCCCACTCCAAGGCCCTGGGTGACGCTGACATGTCGCAACCCAGCCGAGGCCTCCGCCTGGCGATCAGTGAGGCGAACGTCAGGGCGTCCACCCTCTTCCCTGTCCAGAGCTGTGGGTGCGCTGACCACAGAGCTGTGGGTGCGCTGACCACCCCCCGCCCCCCCCCCGAACCCGAAGACTGCCACAGAAGGGCTCGGCTCCAACTCGACCCCCCCCCCCCCACCACCCTGCACACGGCCTCGGAAAAGGCCGTCCAGAACGAGTCAGGGGCAGGCCCAGAACACGTGGGTGTGGTTGGCCAGGTGGGGGTGGGGGTGGGGGAAGAGGGTGGGTGGGTGGGGGGGGGGGGGGGGGGGGTTGGTGGGGTCGGTGTGTGGTGGGGCGGGGGTGGTGGTGCGTGGGGGTTGGTGGGGTGGGAGGGTGGGTGGGGGGGGAGTGGGGGGGGTGGGTGGGTGGGGGGGGGGGGGGGAGGTTGGTGGGGTCGGTGTGGTGGTGGTGGGGGGGGTGGTGGTGCGTGGGGGTGGGGATTGGTGGGGTGGGAGTGGGATGGGGTGGTGGGGGTGGGAGGGGGGTGGGGTGGGAGTGGGGGGAGGGGGTGGAGGTTGGTGGGGCGGTGGGTGGGGGTGGGGGGGGGGGGAGCGGTGGCCAACGCTCAGAGAGATGTCCGTGTGCAGGAGGCCTCCTCCTGGGTACCAACGGGACTCTTTCCCCCCCCCCCCCCCCCCGACGAGGACCATGATTAACTTGTCGACCCAGGTGAAGAAGGATTTGAGGATAAATATCGGGAGTGATCTGAATAAGTGGAGGAACAGTCCAAACCCACGACCTCCACCACCGAGAAGGACAAGAGCAGCAGAGTCACTCTCCATCCCGACTGGGAAATATATGCTGAATGCAGGGTTAAAGGCAGGGTTCTTGGAAGTGTGGAGAAACAGAGGGATCGTGGGGTCCAAGTACAAACGGGATCTGTTCCTCTGCTGCTCGCTGCACCTCTCCGCCTGCCTCGTTATCCGATCCCACTGCCTGGGGAAATTCCCCATCCTTCACTCCCGACTTCCACTCGGTTACAGAGATAGGGAGGGGTGTAGGGGCTGGAGGAGGTTACAGAGATAGGGAGGATGTAGGGGCTGGAGGAGGTTACAGAGATAGGGAGGGTTGTAGGGGCTGGAGGAGGTTACAGAGATAGGGAGGGGTGTAGGGGCTGGAGGAGGTTACAGAGATAGGGAGGATGTAGGGGCTGGAGGAGGTTACAGAGATAGGGAGGGTTGTAGGGGCTGGAGGAGGTTACAGAGATAGGGAGGGGTGTAGGGGCTGGAGGAGGTTACAGAGATAGGGAGGGGTGTAGGGGCTGGAGGAGGTTACAGAGATAGGGAGGATGTAGGGGCTGGAGGAGGTTACAGTGATAGGGAGGGTTGTAGGGGCTGGAGGAGGTTACAGAGACAGGGAGGGTTGTAGGGGCTGGGAGGAGGTTATAGAGATAGTGAGGGGTGTAGGGGCTGGAGGAGGTTACAGAGATAGGTAGGGGTGTAGGGGCTGGAGGAGGTTACAGAGATAGGGAGGGGTGTAGGGACTGGAGGAGTTTACAGAGATAGGGAGGGTGTAGGGGCTGGAGGAGGTTTCAGTGATTGGGAGGGTTGTAGGGGCTGGAGGAGGTTACAGAGATAGGTAGGGGTGTAGGGGCTGGAGGAGGTTACAGAGATAGGGAGGGGTGTAGGGACTGGAGGAGGTTACAGAGATAGGTAGGGGTGTAGGGGCTGGAGGAGGTTACAGAGATAGGGAGGGTTGTAGGGGGTTACAGAGATAGGAAGGAGTGTAGGGGCTGGAGGAGGTTACAGAGATAGGGAGGGTTGTAGGGGCTGGAGGGGGTTACAGAGATAGGGAGGGTTGTAGGAGCTGGAGGAGGTTACAGAGATAGGGACGGTTGTCAGGCTGGAGGAGGTTCCAGAGATAGGGAGGGTTGTCGGGGCTGGAGGAGGTTACAGAGATAGGGGGGATTGTCGGGGCTGAAGGAGGTTACAGAGATAGGGAGGGTTGTCGGGGCTGGAGGAGGTTACAGAGATAGGGAGGGTTGCAGGGGCTGGAGGAGGTTACAGAGATAGGGAGGGATGTAGGGGCTGGAGGAGGTTACAGAGATAGGGAGGGGTGTAGGGGCTGGAGGAGGTTACAGAGATAGGGAGGGTTGTAGGGGCTGGAGGAGGTTACAGAGATAGGGAGGGTTGTAGGGGCTGG
This sequence comes from Scyliorhinus torazame, assembly GCF_047496885.1. Classification (NCBI taxonomy): domain Eukaryota; kingdom Metazoa; phylum Chordata; class Chondrichthyes; order Carcharhiniformes; family Scyliorhinidae; genus Scyliorhinus; species Scyliorhinus torazame. The sequence goes on along the minus strand of NC_092730.1, from coordinate 17,569,829 downwards.
AGGAGGTTACAGAGATAGGGAGGGGTGTAGGGGCTGGAGGAGGTTACAGAGATAGGGAGGGTTGCAGGGGCTGGAGGAGGTTACAGAGATAGGGAGGGTTGTAGGGGCTGGAGGAGGTTACAGAGATAGGGAGGGGTGTAGGAGGCTACAGAGATAGGGAGGGTTGCAGGGGCTGGAGGAGGTTACAGAGATAGGGAGGGGTGTAGGGGCTGGAGGAGGTTACAGAGATAGGGAGGGTTGTAGGGGCTGGAGGAGGTTACAGAGATAGGGAGGGAGTGTAGGGGCTGGAGGAGGTTACAGAGATAGGGAGGGAGTGTAGGGGCTGGAGGAGGTTACAGAGATAGGGAGGGAGTGTAGGGGCTGGAGGAGGTTACAGAGATAGGGAGGGTTGTAGGGGCTGGGGGAGGTTACAGAGATAGGGAGGGTTGTAGGGGCTGGAGGAGGTTACAGAGATAGGGAGGGTTGTAGGGGCTGGAGGAGGTTACAGAGATAGGGAGGGGTGTAGGAGGCTACAGAGATAGGGAGGGTTGCAGGGGCTGGAGGAGGTTACAGAGATAGGGAGGGGTGTAGGGGCTGGAGGAGGTTACAGAGATAGGGAGGGTTGTAGGGGCTGGAGGAGGTTACAGAGATAGGGAGGGGTGTAGGGGCTGGAGGAGGTTACAGAGATAGGGAGGGTTGTAGGGGCTGGAGGAGGTTACAGAGATAGGGAGGGTTGTAGGGGCTGGAGGAGGTTACAGAGATAGGGAGGGGTGTAGGGGCTGGAGGAGGTTACAGAGATAGGGAGGGTTGCAGGGGCTGGAGGAGGTTACAGAGATAGGGAGGGTTGTAGGGGCTGGAGGAGGTTACAGAGATAGGGAGGGTGTAGGGGCTGGAGGAGGTTACAGAGATAGGGAGGGTTGTAGGGGCTGGAGGAGGTTACAGAGATAGGGAGGGTTGTAGGGGCTGGAGGAGGTTACAGAGATAGGGAGGGGTGTAGGGGCTGGAGGAGGTTACAGAGATAGGGAGGGTTGTAGGGGCTGGAGGAGGTTACAGAGATAGGGAGGGTTGTAGGGGCTGGAGGAGGTTACAGAGATAGGGAGGGGTGTAGGGGCTGGAGGAGGTTACAGAGATAGGGAGGGGTGTAGGAGGCTACAGAGATAGGGAGGGTTGCAGGGGCTGGAGGAGGTTACAGAGATAGGGAGGGGTGTAGGGGCTGGAGGAGGTTACAGAGATAGGGAGGGTTGTAGGGGCTGGAGGAGGTTACAGAGATAGGGAGGGAGTGTAGGGGCTGGAGGAGGTTACAGAGATAGGGACGGAGTGTAGGGGCTGGAGGAGGTTACAGAGATAGGGAGGGTTGTAGGGGCTGGGGGAGGTTACAGAGATAGGGAGGGTTGTAGGGGCTGGAGGAGGTTACAGAGATAGGGAGGGTTGTAGGGGCTGGAGGAGGTTACAGAGATAGGGAGGGGTGTAGGAGGCTACAGAGATAGGGAGGGTTGCAGGGGCTGGAGGAGGTTACAGAGATAGGGAGGGGTGTAGGGGCTGGAGGAGGTTACAGAGATAGGGAGGGTTGTAGGGGCTGGAGGAGGTTACAGAGATAGGGAGGGAGTGTAGGGGCTGGAGGAGGTTACAGAGATAGGGAGGGAGTGTAGGGGCTGGAGGAGGTTACAGAGATAGGGAGGGTTGTAGGGGCTGGGGGAGGTTACAGAGATAGGGAGGGTTGTAGGGGCTGGAGGAGGTTACAGAGATAGGGAGGGTTGTAGGGGCTGGAGGAGGTTACAGAGATAGGGAGGGGTGTAGGAGGCTACAGAGATAGGGAGGGTTGCAGGGGCTGGAGGAGGTTACAGAGATAGGGAGGGGTGTAGGGGCTGGAGGAGGTTACAGAGATAGGGAGGGTTGTAGGGGCTGGAGGAGGTTACAGAGATAGGGAGGGGTGTAGGGGCTGGAGGAGGTTACAGAGATAGGGAGGGTTGTAGGGGCTGGAGGAGGTTACAGAGATAGGGAGGGTTGTAGGGGCTGGAGGAGGTTACAGAGATAGGGAGGGTTGCAGGGGCTGGAGGAGGTTACAGAGATAGGGAGGGTTGTAGGGGCTGGAGGAGGTTACAGAGATAGGGAGGGGTGTAGGGGCTGGAGGAGGTTACAGAGATAGGGAGGGGTGTAGGGGCTGGAGGAGGTTACAGAGATAGGGAGGGGTGTAGGAGGCTACAGAGATAGGGAGGGTTGCAGGGGCTGGAGGAGGTTACAGAGATAGGGAGTGGTGTAGGGGCTGGAGGAGGTTACAGAGATAGGGAGGGTTGTAGGGGCTGGAGGAGGTTACAGAGATAGGGAGGGAGTGTAGGGGCTGGAGGAGGTTACAGAGATAGGGAGGGAGTGTAGGGGCTGGAGGAGGTTACAGAGATAGGGAGGGAGTGTAGGGGCTGGAGGAGGTTACAGAGATAGGGAGGGTTGTAGGGGCTGGGGGAGGTTACAGAGATAGGGAGGGTTGTAGGGGCTGGAGGAGGTTACAGAGATAGGGAGGGTTGTAGGGGCTGGAGGAGGTTACAGAGATAGGGAGGGGTGTAGGAGGCTACAGAGATAGGGAGGGTTGCAGGGGCTGGAGGAGGTTACAGAGATAGGGAGGGGTGATGGGGCTGGAGGAGGTTACAGAGATAGGGAGGGTTGTAGGGGCTGGAGGAGGTTACAGAGATAGGGAGGGAGTGTAGGGGCTGGAGGAGGTTACAGAGATAGGGAGGGTTGTAGGAGCTGGGGGAGGTTACAGAGATAGGGAGGGTTGTAGGGGCTGGAGGGGGTTACAGAGATAGGGAGGGTGTAGGGGCTGGAGGAGGATACAGAGATAGGGAGGGTTGTAGGGGCTGGAGGGGGTTACAGAGATAGGGAGGGGTGTAGGGGCTGGAGGAGGATACAGAGATAGGGAGGGTTGTAGGGGCTGGAGGAGGTTACAGAGATAGGGAGGGGTGTAGGGGCTGGAGGAGGTTACAGAGATAGGGAGGGTGTAGGGGCTGGAGGAGGATACAGAGATAGGGAGGGTTGTAGGGGCTGGAGGGGGTTACAGAGATAGGGAGGGGGTGAGAAGGCCATGGAGAATTTGAGGCAGAGGATGAGAATTATAAATTTGAGACATTAGGGAGTAACGGTTGGGGTGCGAGGTCAGGGATGTGCTGGTAAAGAGATTTTGGATAAGTTGTAGCTTACAAAGCTACCAGGCCTGTATGTCCAGATTGACAAGGGACAGCACAGGTGAAACAGACACACAGGCCGATCTGATCAGACCGACACACATTCACACTAAATCACTGCTGTAGGCGCTGGACACTGCAAAGGCTCTGGGCCCTGACAATATCCCGGCAATAGTACTGAAGACCTGTGCTCCTGAATTTGCCGCACCCCTAGCCAAGCTGTTCCAGTACAGCTACAACACTGGCAGCTACCCGGCAATGTGGGTTAATAAATTTGCCGATGACACGAAGGTTGGGGGAGTTGTAGATAGTGTTGAGGGTTGTTGCAGGTTACAACAGGACATTGACAGGATGCAGAGCTGGGCTGAGAAGTGGCAGATGAAGTTCAACCTAGATAAACGTGACGCGATTCATTTTGGAAGGTCGAATTTGAATGCTGAATACAGGGTTAAAGGCAGGATTCTTGGAATTGTGGAGGAACAAAGGGATCCTGGGGTCCACGTATATAGATCCCTCAAAGTTTCCACCCAGGTTGATAGGGTTGTTAAGAAGGCGTATGGCGTGTTGGCTTTCATTAACAGGGGGATTGAGTTTAAGAGCCGCGAGGTTTTGCTGCAGCTTTATAAAACCCTAGTTAGACCACACTTGGAATATTGTGTCCAGTTCTGGTCGCCTCATTATAGGAAGGATGTGGATGCTTTGGAGAGGGTGCAGAGGAGATTTACCAGGATGCTGCCTGGACTGGAGGGCAGGGCTTATGAAGAAAGATTGAGGGAGCGAGGGCTTTTCTCACTGGAGCGAAGAAGGCAGAGAGGTGACTTGATAGAGGTGTACAAGGTGATGAGAAGCACGGATAGAGTGGATAGCCAGAGGCTTTCCCCAGGGCAGAAATGGCTGTCACGAGGGGACATAATTTGAAGGTGATTGGAGGAAGGTATAGGGGAGATGTCAGAGGTTCTTTACACAGAGAGTGGTGGGTGTGTGGAATGCACTGCCAGCAGAGGTGGTGGAGTCAGAGTCATTCGGGACATTTAAGCGACTCTGGGACAGGCACATAGACAGCAGTAAATTGAAGGGGTGGAGGTTAGGCTGATCTTAGATTTGGATAAATGGTCGGCACCACATCGTGGGCCGAAGGGCCTGGACTGTGCTGTACTGGTCTGTGTTCTCACTATGTTCTAATGTGGAAAATTGCCCAGGTGTGTCCTGTACACAACAAACAGGACAAATCCAACCCAGCCAATTCCCGCCCTGTCAGTCTCCTCTCCATCATCAGCAAAGTGATGGAAGGAGTCATCAACAGAGCGGCACTTACTCAGCAATAACCTGCTCACGGAGGCTCAGTTTGGGTTCCGCCCAGGGTCACTCAGCTCCTGACCCCATTACAGCCTTGGGTCAAACATGGACAAAGAGCTGAATGCCAGAGGTGAGGTGGGAGTGACTGCCCTCGACATCAAGGCAGCGTCTGACCGAGTGTGGCATCAAGGAGCCCGAGCTAAACTGGAGTCAGTGGGAATCAGGGGGAAACTCTCCGCTGGGGGGGGGGTCAGACCCGGCACAAAGGAAGATGGTTGTGGTGGTTGGAGGTCAATCATCTCAGCTCCAGGACATCGCAGCAGGAGTTCCCCAGGGTCGTGTCCTCGGCCCAACCATCTTCAGCTGCTCCATCAATGACCTCTCTTCCATCGTAAGGTCAGAAGTGGGGATGTTTGCGGATGACTGCACAATGTTCAGCACCATTCGCGACTCCTCAGATACTGAAGCAGTTCCTGTCCAAATGCAGCAAGACCCGGACAATATCCAGGCTCGGGGCTGACAAGGGGCAAGTTACATCCGCG
>NC_092730.1:17530084-17564739 GCF_047496885.1 Scyliorhinus torazame | reverse complement strand
TAGTGAACCAGATGGTTTCACGGTCGTCATTAGATTTTTATTTCCAGACTTTTTTTTTTAAAACGAATTCAAATTCCACCATCTGCCGTAGTGGGATTCGAACCAACGACCCCAGAGCATTACCCTGGATTACTCGTCCAGTGACAATACCACTGCCCCACCGTCGCCACGTTGTATGGCAAACGGGCCACGTGGACCATTCAGTCAACTCCTCCCATATCGCCAGATCCCACTCAGAATCTATCCATTTATTAAATCTCCCCCCCCACCCCCCCCCCCGCAAACCCCAATCGACCTGGTCAAAGCATTGATCCCACTCCTTTACATAGAACATGGAATATACAGCACAGAACAGGCCCTTCGGCCCACGATGTTGTGCCGAACTATTGCCCCAGATCAAGAACAAAGTAATCTGCACCCCATCATTCTATAATAATGGGGACAGTATATATAATGATGGGGACAGTATATATAATGATGGGGACAGTATATATAATGATGGGACAGTATATATAATGTTGGGGACAGTATATATAATGATGGGGACAGTATATATAATGATGGGGACAGTATATATAATGTTGGGGACAGTATATATAATGTTGGGGACAGTGTATATAATGATGGGGACAGTATATATAATGATGGGGACAGTATATATAATGTTGGGGACAGTATATATAATGTTGGGGACAGTGTATATAATGATGGGGACAGTATATATAATGATGGGGACGGTATATATAATGATGGGGACAGTATATATAATGATGGGGACAGTATATATAATGTTGGGGACAGTATATATAATGATGGGGACAGTATATATAATGATGGGGACAGTATATATAATGTTGGGGACAGTATATATAATGTTGGGGACAGTGTATATAATGATGGGGGACAGTATATATAATGATGGGGACAGTATATATAATGATGCGGACAGTATATATAATGTTGGGGACAGTATATATAATGATGGGGGACAGTATATATAATGATGGGGACAGTATATATAATGTTGGGGACAGTATATATAATGTTGGGGACAGTGTATATAATGATGGGGACAGTATATATAATGATGGGGACAGTATATATAATGATGGGGACAGTATATATAATGTTGGGGACAGTATATATAATGTTGGGGACAGTGTATATAATGATGGGGACAGTATATATAATGATGGGGACGGTATATATAATGATGGGGACAGTATATATAATGATGGGGACAGTATATATAATGTTGGGGACAGTATATATAATGATGGGGACAGTATATATAATGATGGGGACAGTATATATAATGTTGGGGACAGTATATATAATGTTGGGGACAGTGTATATAATGATGGGGACAGTATATATAATGATGGGGACAGTATATATAATGTTGGGGACAGTATATATAATGTTGGGGACAGTATATATAATGATGGGGACAGTATATATAATGTTGGGGACAGTATATATAATGTTGTGGACAGTGTGTATAATGATGGGGACAATATATATAATGATGGGGACAGTATATATAATGATGGGGACAGTATATATAATGTTGGGGACAGTATATATAATGATGGGGACAGTATCTATAATGTTCGGGACAGTATATATAATGATGAGGACAGTATATATAATGTTGGGGACAGGATATATAATGATGGGGACAGTATATATAATGATGGGGACAGTATATATAATGTTGGGGACAGTATATATAATGATGGGGACAGTATATATAATGTTGGGGACAGTGTATATAATGATGGGGACAGTGTATATAATGTTAGGGACAGAATATATAATGATGGGGACAGTATATATAATGATGGGGACAGTATATATAATGTTAGGGACAGTATATATAATGATGGGGACAGTATATATAATGATGGGGACAGTATATATAATGATGGAGACAGTATATATAATGATGGGGACAGTATATATAATGATGGGGACAGTATATATAATGATGGGGACAGTGTATATAATGATGGGGACAGTGTATATAATGATGGGGACAGTATATATAATGATGGGGACGGTATATATAATGATGGGGACAGTATATATGTTAGGGACAGTATATATAATGATGGGGACAGTATATATAATGATGGGGACAGTATATATAATGTTGGGGACAGTATATATAATGATGGGGACGGTATATATAATGTTGGGGACAGTATATATAATGTTGTGGACAGTGTATATAATGATGGGGACAATATATATAATGATGGGGACAATATATATAATGATGGGGACATTATATATAATGATGGGGACATTATATATAATGATGGGGACATTATATATAATGATGGGGACAGTATATATAATGTTGGGGACAGTATATATAAATGATGGGGACAGTATATATAATGTTGGGGACAGTATATATAATGTTGGGGGACAGTATATATAATGTTGTGGACAGTGTGTATAATGATGGGGACAGTATATATAATGATGGGGACAGTATATATAATGTTGGGGACAGTATATATAATGATGGGGACAGTATCTATAATGTTAGGGACAGTATATATAATGATGGGGACAGTATATATAATGATGGGGACAGTATATATAATGTTGGGGACAGTATATATAATGTTGGGGACAGTATATATAATGTTGGGGACAATATATATAATGTTGGGGACAGTGTATAGCAAATGTACAGCACAGGAAGAGGCCCTTCGGCCCTCCAAGCCCGTGCCGACCATGCTGCCCGACTAGTTCTGTATCCACCTTGCCAGCTCACCCCTGATCCCGTGTGACTTCACCTTTTGTACTAGTCTACCATGAGGGACCTTGTCAAATGATGGGGACAGTATATATGTTAGGGACAGTATATATAATGATGGGGACAGTATATATAATGTTGGGGACAGTGTATATAATGATGGCGACAGTATATATAATGTTGGGGACAGTGTATATAATGATGGGGACAGTATATATAATGTTGGGGACAGTATATATAATGTTGGGGACAGTGTATATAATGTTGGGGACAGTATATATAATGATGGGGACAGTATATATAATGTTAGGGACAGTATATATAATGATGGGGACAGTATATATAATGATGGGGACAGTATATATGTTAGGGACAGTATATATAATGATGGGGACAGTATATATAATATTGGGGACAGTGTATATAATGATGGGGACAGTATATATAATGTTAGGGACAGTATATATAATGATGGGGACAGTATATATAATGTTAGGGACAGTATATATAATGTTAGGGACAGTATATATAATGATGGGGACAGTATATATAATGATGGGGACAGTATATATGTTAGGGACAGTATATATAATGATGGGGACAGTATATATAATATTGGGGACAGTGTATATAATGATGGGGACAGTATATATAATGTTGGGGACAGTGTATATAATGTTGGGGACAGTATATATAATGTTGGGGACAGTATATATAACGATGGGGACAGTGTATATAATGATGGGGACAGTATATATAATGTTAGGGACAGTATATATAATGATGGGGACAGTATATATAATGTTGGGGACAGTATATATAATGATGGGGACAGTATATATAATGATGGGGACAGTATATATGTTAGGGACAGTATATATAATGATGGGGACAGTATATATAATATTGGGGACAGTGTATATAATGATGGGGACAGTATATATAATGTTGGGGACAGTGTATATAATGTTGGGGACAGTATATATAATGATGGGGACAGTATATATAATGTTAGGGACAGTATATATAATGATGGGGACAGTATATATAATGATGGGGACAGTATATATAATGATGGGGACAGTATATATAATATTGGGGACAGTGTATATAATGATGGGGACAGTATATATAATGTTAGGGACAGTATATATAATGTTGGGGACAATATATATAACGATGGGGACAGTATATATAACGTTGAGGACAGTATATATAACGTTGTGGACAGTGTGTATAATGATGGGGACAATATATATAATGATGGGGACAGTATATATAATGATGGGGACAGTATATATAATGTTGGGGACAGTATATATAATGATGGGGACAGTATCTATAATGTTAGGGACAGTATATATAATGATGGGGACAGTATATATAATGTTGGGGACAGGATATATAATGATGGGGACAGTATATATAATGATGGGGACAGTATATATAATGATGGGGACAGTATATATAATGATGGGGACAGTATATATAATGACGGGGACAGTATATATAATGACGGGGACAGTATATATAATGTTGGGGATAGTATATATAATGTTGGGGACAGTGTATATAATGTTGGGGACAGTATATATAATGATGGGGACAGTATATATAATGATGGGGACAGTGTATATAATGATGGGGACAGTATATATAATGATGGGGGACAGTATATATAATGATGGAGACAGTATATATAATGATGGGGACAGTATATATAATGATGGGGACAGTATATATAATGATGGGGACAGTATATATAATGATGGGGACAGTGTATATAATGATGGGGACAGTGTATATAATGATGGGGACAGTATATATAATGATGGGGACGGTATATATAATGATGGGGACAGTATATATGTTAGGGACAGTATATATAATGATGGGGACAGTATATATAATGATGGGGACAGTATATATAATGTTGGGGACAGTATATATAATGATGGGGACGGTATATATAATGTTGGGGACAGTATATATAATGTTGTGGACAGTGTATATAATGTTGTGGACAGTGTATATAATGATGGGGACAATATATATAATGATGGGGACAATATATATAATGATGGGGACATTATATATAATGATGGGGACATTATATATAATGATGGGGACATTATATATAATGATGGGGACAGTATATATAATGTTGGGGACAGTATATATAATGATGGGGACAGTATATATAATGTTGGGGACAGTATATATAATGTTGGGGACAGTATATATAATGTTGTGGACAGTGTGTATAATGATGGGGACAGTATATATAATGATGGGGACAGTATATATAATGTTGGGGACAGTATATATAATGATGGGGACAGTATCTATAATGTTAGGGACAGTATATATAATGATGGGGACAGTATATATAATGATGGGGACAGTATATATAATGTTGGGGACAGTATATATAATGTTGGGGACAGTATATATAATGTTGGGGACAGTATATATAATGTTGGGGACAATATATATAATGTTGGGGACAGTGTATAGCAAATGTACAGCACAGGAAGAGGCCCTTCGGCCCTCCAAGCCCGTGCCGACCATGCTGCCCGACTAGTTCTGTATCCACCTTGCCAGCTCACCCCTGATCCCGTGTGACTTCACCTTTTGTACTAGTCTACCATGAGGGACCTTGTCAAATGATGGGGACAGTATATATGTTAGGGACAGTATATATAATGATGGGGACAGTATATATAATGTTGGGGACAGTGTATATAATGATGGGGACAGTATATATAATGTTGGGGACAGTGTATATAATGATGGGGACAGTATATATAATGTTGGGGACAGTATATATAATGTTGGGGACAGTGTATATAATGTTGGGGACAGTATATATAATGATGGGGACAGTATATATAATGTTAGGGACAGTATATATAATGATGGGGACAGTATATATAATGATGGGGACAGTATATATGTTAGGGACAGTATATATAATGATGGGGACAGTATATATAATATTGGGGACAGTGTATATAATGATGGGGACAGTATATATAATGTTAGGGACAGTATATATAATGATGGGGACAGTATATATAATGTTAGGGACAGTATATATAATGTTAGGGACAGTATATATAATGATGGGGACAGTATATATAATGATGGGGACAGTATATATGTTAGGGACAGTATATATAATGATGGGGACAGTATATATAATATTGGGGACAGTGTATATAATGATGGGGACAGTATATATAATGTTGGGGACAGTGTATATAATGTTGGGGACAGTATATATAATGTTGGGGACAGTATATATAACGATGGGGACAGTGTATATAATGATGGGGACAGTATATATAATGTTAGGGACAGTATATATAATGATGGGGACAGTATATATAATGTTGGGGACAGTATATATAATGATGGGGACAGTATATATAATGATGGGGACAGTATATATGTTAGGGACAGTATATATAATGATGGGGACAGTATATATAATATTGGGGACAGTGTATATAATGATGGGGACAGTATATATAATGTTGGGGACAGTGTATATAATGTTGGGGACAGTATATATAATGATGGGGACAGTATATATAATGTTAGGGACAGTATATATAATGATGGGGACAGTATATATAATGATGGGGACAGTATATATAATATTGGGGACAGTGTATATAATGATGGGGACAGTATATATAATGTTAGGGACAGTATATATAATGTTGGGGACAATATATATAACGATGGGGACAGTATATATAACGTTGAGGACAGTATATATAACGTTGTGGACAGTGTGTATAATGATGGGGACAATATATATAATGATGGGGACAGTATATATAATGATGGGGACAGTATATATAATGTTGGGGACAGTATATATAATGATGGGGACAGTATATATAATGATGGGGACAGTATATATAATGATGGGGACAGTATATATAATGACGGGGACAGTATCTATAATGTTAGGGACAGTATATATAATGATGGGGACAGTATATATAATGTTGGGGACAGTATATATAATGATGGGGACAGTATATATAATGATGGGGACAGTATATATAATGATGGGGACAGTATATATAATGACGGGGACAGTATATATAATGACGGGGATAGTATATATAATGATGGGGACAGTATATATAATGATGGGGACAGTATATATAATGATGGGGACAGTATCTATAATGTTAGGGACAGTATATATAATGATGGGGACAGTATATATAATGATGGGGACAGTGTATATAATGTTGGGGACAGTATATATAATGATGGGGACAGTATATATAATGATGGGGACAGTATATATAATGATGGGGACAGTATATATAATGATGGGGACAGTATATATAATGATGGGGACAGTATATATAATGATGGGGACAGTATATATAATGATGGGGACAGTATATATAATGTTGGGGACAGTATATATAATGATGGGGACAGTATATATAATGATGGGGACAGTATATATAATGATGGGGACAGTGTATATAATGTTGGGGACAGTATATATAATGTTGGGGACAGTATATATAATGATGGGGACAGTATATATAATGATGGGGACAGTATATATAATGTTGCCCTCCGCAGCCCATTTGCAATCCAACCAACCATGCACTGTGCCAAAGTATTTAAACTCCATCTGCTGTCCATGTGCCACTGTAGAATCCGCCACAGAGTTGGCACGGAGTACAAGAATCAATGAATTTACAGTGCAGAAGGAGGCCATTCAGCCCATCAAGTCTGCACCGGCCCTAGGAAAGAGCACTCTGCCCAAGCCCACACTCTATCCCTGTAACCCAGTAACCCCGCCCAATCTTTTAGGATACTAAGGGGCAATTTTGAGCGGCCAATTCACCTAATCGGCACATCTTTTGGACTGTGGGAGGAAACCGGAGCACCCGGAGGAAACCCACGCACACACGGGGAGGATGTGCAGACTCGGCACAGACAGTGACCCAAGCCGGGAATCGAACCTGGGACCCTGGAGCTGTGAAGCAACTGTGCTAAGCACTGTGCTACCGTGCTGCCCTCAGAAGAGCAAGGAGGTTACACTGAACGTATACACAACACCAGTTAGACCTCAGCTGGAATATTGGGCACAGTTCTGGACGCCACACTGTGGGAAGGATGTGTCCGCGGTGGAGAGAGCGCGGAAGAGGTTAACAAGAATGGGACCCAGGGATAAGAAACTTCAGTTGTGAGGATGGATCGGAGAGGATCGGGATTGTTCTCCTGAAGAGAAGAAAACTGCGGAGATTTGGTAGAGATATTCAAGGGGGGGGGTTTGGACAGGGAGAAACCGTTCCCGCTCAGAAAATATCGAGTACGGGAGGGATGCAGATTTCAGGTGACTTGCAAAAGAAGCAAATGCGATGTGAGAAAATATCTTTTGCGCACAGCGAGCGATTCGGGGTGTGGAATGCACGGTCTTGAGAGTGTGGTGGAGGCAGGTTCAATCGAGGTGTTCGATGTTTCTATCCCAATAATCAATGTGTGAGGGGGGGTTACGGGGAAAAGGCGGGGGGGGGGGGGGGGGTGGCACTAACTCACCATGCCCGATTGGAGAGCCGGTGCGGGCATCATGGGCCGAATGATGACCCATAACGATTCTGTGATAAAACCCACGCAAGCTCTCAAAGGGAATTTCAGCGGCAATATTCTCTGGCATTGGCCGAATTTTAAAGACGAATAGACTTGTCCATTCTCACCGTTAGGAATGAATTCATGTTCCCCAGAGCTCAAGTTAGAATCAGAGCTTTAATTGTTTAATAGACCGCGCTTATCGTTTGACACACCGCATGTGTACACAAAGGGAATGCAGATGGCACTGTGGAGCTGGAGCAGAAGTGATTGAAGAACAGAATAAAATCAGGAGTTGAAGAAATCAAGACTTGCTTTCGAGTTCTCATTACAGAGATACCCTCGGAGCTTAACACTCACGTCTCCCCACTGGCACCCCAGGCAGCCGCTTTCCAAGTATAAACCCAACTCCCTACCCAGAAACACATGACCCATCACACGAAATGAAATGAAAATCGCTTATTATTGTCACAAGTAGGCTTCAAATGAAGTTACTGTGAAAAGCCCCTCGTCGCCACATTCCGGCGCCTCTTCGGGGAGGCTGGTACGAGAATTGAACCGTGCTGCTGGCCTGCCTTGGGGGGGGGGGGGGTGGTTTGTTGCAGGAGTTTCACCAGTTGGACCACATCAAGGTCGTTCAATCCATTTTACCAGACAAAGCACGGATTCAGAACCATTTACTGCTCTCAGCGAATTGTCCATCTAGCCCTTTTTTTGAGGAAGAAATTTACCCGAGTGTTTGTGCTCTGGGATAGCGGGAATGTCACTGGGCTGGCAATGCAGAGATTGAGGGACGGGGGTTCGAATCCCACCCCGGCAGAATTTAAATTCAATTAATACCATCCGGAATTATAAAGCTCGGACTCGGTAACGGCGACCGTGACAACGATCATCGATTGTCGTAAAAAAAAAAACCATCTGGTTCATTAATGTCCCCCTTTAGGGGAAAGGGGTGATTCTGCCATCTTTACCCCCCCCCACCCTACACACACAGCAATGTGGTCGACTCATAACCGCCGCCCCCCCCTCTGAAATGGTCCCGAGCGAGACGGTCGGTTCAAGGGGGCGTTATGGGCCAGGGTTTTAAAACTCCAAAGTGGGGCTGGTTTAGCACAGGGCTAAATCGCTGGCTTTGAAAGCAGACCAAGGCAGGCCAGCAGCACGGTTCAATTCCCGTAACAGCCTCCCCGAACAGGTGCCGGAATGTGGCGACTAAAGGCTTTTCACAGTAACTTCATTTGAAGCCTACTTGTGACAATAAGCGATTTTCATTTCATGTGTATTATGGAGGTCACCTGACCTAGAACTTTTTGTTGAACTTGGCGAGGATGAGCCATTAAAGTGTCTTCTTAGACACTTTAATCAAAACAAGCTTTATTCTAAGAACTTAGTTAACATTTATATAAACACACAAGATTTTTTATCAATTACAAACATAAAGACACCCCCGCAGCTACAGTAATCTATGTATAACCCTCAAATTAATTCCCCCTTAACTGTTCCAATTCTAAAACAAAATCCACAAACCAAAGCCCCTTTTTCAAGGGCGTGGCCCAGCACTCTGCATTCTCACTTGAATGAGACTGGCTTTCCCTGAGATTCTAACCCCGTCTCACCAGCAGGTTCAAGCCCTTCTGGAAAGCAAACTACATCTTTTAAGTTACCAAAGCAGGTAGCGATAATTAATGTGGTTTTTTTCCAAAATGAAAGCGAAACCAAAAACCTCACAGAGCCACAGCCCAGCTCCACCCACACAATGACATCTCTGAAGCCACGTGAGAAGCCAAAAACCCTTTCTTCAAGGGGCACTCACATGACGGGGACAATTAGGGGTGGGCAACAAATGCTGGGCCCGGCCCAGCGATGCCCACGCCCCCCCCCCCCCCAAGAACGCTGCCAGTGTTTCAACCAATCAAGGGGCAGGCTCGTTATTGTCACGGGAGGGGGCGGGGGCGCCGGCAGCTCGGCCAGCGTTTATTGACCACCCCTTAATTGCTCCCCCGAGTCGTTTGCACTGGGCTCAGATTATTCGAGGGACACTCCCCCCCCCCCCCTCCCCCCCCCCTCCTTCTTTGTGCCCCACCGGCCAAAGGAAGGAGAATCCATGCGCGTTACCTACCCGCCACTCTAGGGTCACTGGGGTCCCGACGGAACGTGTTCTTCTGCGAGTTCGCGCTGCGGAATATAAAATAGCCAAGAGCTGCAAGAGAAGTGAAACGAGTGGCGATGAGGAGGGGGAGAAGGTATTGCATCGGAATTAATTTGAGATTAGTTTTTCTTTTAAAAACTTTAGTTTGTCCGTTAAGTGCTGAGAGGGGGTTAATCACTTCTGCATCAATCTAGATTACACACACAAGCTGTTTAGCTGAAGCTGCCGACTGTACAAAGACACCCCGCGGATCGAAGCCGGTTCCTCGGCGCCGTGTGAATTCCAAAGATTCTTGGGGTGAAGAAATTCTTCCTCAAACCCCAAGTTGAAACGAAAGCCAGCCTTCCACCTTCCCTCCCCTGTCACCTTCTGGCGTTAACCAGACGGAGCGCCAACGCAGGGGAAGGGGAGGTGGTTGCAGGCGTCGGGCGGCTCTCACCGTTGAGGAGGACGATGGCCGCCGCCGTGGTTCCTGCGATATCCCGAGGGTGACTGACCAAGAAGTGCGCCTGCAGGCTGTACGTGAAAGGCACCCACGTCAAGTCTCCGAACGCCAACATGAAACCAAAGCCATCATTGACGATGTCCATCGTGGTCAGGACCGCCTCCTGCGGGGAACCACCACGGGGAAGGTGGGGGGGGGGGGGGGAACAACAGAAAGACAAGAGGTATTGTTAGAGTCATAGAAACACACAAGCGCTGAAGAGGCCTTTCGGCCCATCGACTCTGCATTGGAGTACTGAGAACGGTTTTGGTCTCCTTATCTAAGAAAGGATATTCTTGTCACGGAGGGAGGGCGGCAAATTTTCACCAGATTGATTCCTGGGATGGCAGGATTGTCGTAGGAGGAGCCATTGGGTCGACTGGGCCTGTCTTCACTGGAGTTTAAAAGAATGAGGGGGGATCTGATTGAAAAGTATAAAATCCTCATGGGGCTGGACAGACTGGACGCAGGGATATTGCTTCCTCTGGCAGGAGAAGAGTCTAGGTCAAGGGGTAACAGTCTCAGGATAAGGGGTCGGCCATTTAGGACTGAGGCGAGGAGAAATTTCTTCACTCGGGGGAAGAAGCCGGCCATTTTGAGGACCGAAATGAGGAGAAATTTCTTCACTTGGGGAAGGAGTCGGCCATTTTGAGGACCGAAATGAGGAGAAATTTCTTCACTTGGGGAAGGAGTCGGCCATTTTGAGGACCAAGATGAGGAGAAATTTCTTCATTCGGGGAAGGAGTCAGCCATTTTGGGGACCAAGATGAGGAGAAATTTCTTCATTCGGGGAAGGAGTCGGCCATTTTGGGGACCGAGATGAGGAGAAATTTCTTCACTCGGGGAAGGAGTCGGCCATTTTGGGAGTGAGATGAGGAGAAATTTCTTCACTCAGGGAAGGAGACGGCCATTTTGGGACCGAGATGAGGAGAAATTGCTTCACTCGGGGAATGAGTCATCCATTTTGGGGACTGAGATGAGGAGAAATTTCTTCACTCAGGGAAGGAGACGCCCATTTTGGGACCGAGATGAGGAGAAATTTCTTCACTTGCGGAAGGAGTCGGCCATTTTGGGAGTGAGATGAGGAGAAATTTCTTCACTCAGGAAGGAGTCGGCCATTTTGGGAGTGAGATGAGGAGAAATTTCTTCACTCAGGGAAGGAGACGGCCATTTTGAGACCGAGATGAGGAGAAATCTCCTCACTCGGGGAAGGAGTCGGCCATTTTGGGAGTGAGATGAGGAGAAATTTCTTCACTCAGGGAAGGAGACGGCCATTTTGGGACCGAGATGAGGAGAAATTTCTTCACTCGGGGAAGGAGTCGGCCATTTTGGGACCGAGATGAGGAGAAATTGCTTCACTCGGGGAATGAGTCATCCATTTTGGGGACTGAGATGAGGAGAAATTTCTTCACTCAGGGAAGGAGACGCCCATTTTGGGACCGAGATGAGGAGAAATTTCTTCACTTGCGGAAGGAGTCGGCCATTTTGGGAGTGAGATGAGGAGAAATTTCTTCACTCAGGAAGGAGTCGGCCATTTTGGGAGTGAGATGAGGAGAAATTTCTTCACTCAGGGAAGGAGACGGCCATTTTGAGACCGAGATGAGGAGAAATCTCCTCACTCGGGGAAGGGGTCGGCCATTTTGGGAGTGAGATGAGGTGAAATTTCTTCACTCAGGGAGGGAGTCGGCCATTTTGGGAGTGAGATGAGGGGAAATTTCTTCACTCGGGGAAGGAGTCGGCCATTTTGGGAGTGTGATGAGGAGAAATTTCTTCACCCAGAGGTTGGTGAACCTGTGGAATTCCCTAGCACAGAAGGCCATGGAGGCCAAGTCACTGGATATATTTAAGAAGGAATTAGATAGGTTTCTAGAGTCTAAAGGCGTCAAAGGGAATGGGGAGTTGACACAGAGTTGAGATGCCAGAGGAGGCTCGAAGGGCCGAATGGCCTCCGCCTGCTCCTATTTTCGATGCTCCTAAACTCCCTCCAACACCTTCACATCCTCGAGCATCCCTCGAACGCATGGAGGATTGGTACCCCGACCACCCTTTCAGGCAATGACTTGCAGATCCCCCCCCCCCCCCGCCACCGCCCCTCCCCAAACCCCGCCAATTCTCCGGGGCGGCATAGAATTAAAAAAAAAAAAAGACCTCCTCTCACCTCATGCCAGAGGGCATCGAGCACGTAGAGGAGCTGGAAACAATTGACGAGGACCATGGCGACAGACGGGCTGCCCCGTAATTCGGATTCCTTCATCAGCATCGCGAGGTTGATGACCAACTGGAGGGATGGGGAGAAAGGTTAACGGTCATGGCGGGTTCCTCTTGCATCCTCAGACATGAATCACAGCACAATAGGTAATAGCAATGTTACTGTTTATTACGAGGAGAATGGATTACAAAAGCAGGGAGGTTATGTTTCATTGGCGAGACCACCGCGCCGTGCACGGATTCGGTCCCCTTACTCGAGGGAGGGCGTAAACCGCGTAGGAGGCGGTTCAGGGGAGTTTCACTCGATCGATTACGGGGACGAAGGACTTGTCTTGCGCAGAGAGATCGAGTAGTGTAGGCCTAGCCTCGCTGGAGTTTAGAAGAATGAGAGGAGATCTGATTGAGGTGTAGAAGGTTCTGGAGGGGATGGATGGGGTAGACGCGGAGCGGGTGTTTCCCCGTGTTGGACATTCCGGAACGAGAGGCCACGGTTTTTGGCTAATGGGGGGGGGGGGGGGCAGATTTAAAACAGAGATGAGGAGGAATTACTTCGTTCGAAGGGAGTTGAATTTGTGGAATCCTTAACCCCGGAGCTCAGTAGACGCGGGAACACTCAACAAATTTAAGGAGATAGATAGGTTTGTAATTAGTAGCGGGATGAAGGGCGACGGGGCGAGGGGAGGAAGGTGGCGACGAGGCCACGATGATCGTGTCGAATGCTGGAGCTGGCTCGAGGGGCTGAATGGCCGACACCTGCCCCCTTAGTTCTTATTCCCTAATCTCCTCACCTGAGGAAAGATGTCAATGTGTGGGAAGCGGTTCAGGGAGGGTTTCCCAGACTAACACCGGGAATGGGCGGGTTGTCCGATGAGGAAAGGGTCGGAGAGGTCGGGTTCGTATCCGCTGGAGTTTAGAAGAGTGAGAGGCGACTCGTTCGAAATCTTCCAGATCCTGAGGCGGGGGGGTGGGGGTTCTTGACAGGGTGGGGCGTGGAGAGGACGTTTCCTCTTGTGGGAGAATCGAGAACGAGGTGGGGGGGGGGGGGTGTTCACCGTTTACAAATAAGGGGGGGGGGGAGAAATGTTTTCTCTCAGAGGCTGGCGAGTCTCTGGAACTCTCTCCCTCGAGAGGCGGCGGAGGCGGAATCTCTGACTATTTTTAAGGCCGAGGTGGATAGATTCTCGATTAACAAGGGAGGGGGCGGGGGGGGGGGGGGGGGGTGAAAGGTTATCTCAGGCTCGAGAGGCTGAATGGCCTACTCCAGGCTCCTTGTTGCTATGAATGTTTGTGGACCTTCAAACTCCTACAGGCCCCTCTCTAAGTGTCTCAGAGGCTGTTCTCCGAAGACTCGGTCAAGCGGGGCCCCGGTCCAAAGGTTATTCTGAAGACTGCGTCCAATTCTCTGACCCGGAGGTAAAGTACGAGGGGTAACAAAGATATTCAGTTAATGTTGGTTCTAGCCCCCCCCTCCCCTCCCCCCCCCCCCCCCTCCCCCCCCCCACCACTTTTAAAAGCAGAAGGGGTGATCGCTATTGCCAGCCGTAACTTCAAAACAACATTTCAGATGTGAAAGAGGTTTATAAAATGGACTGGGAAGTCCGCCAGCTGCTGTCTGTGTGTGTGTGTGTGGGGGAAGCAGATGTTCAGAGAATAGCGCACGCCTTGTTAAAGTGACTAATCTACTTCATTTAACTGCAGCGAGTCAGGTTACAGCCTGCGCTGGCTCAGGTTACAGCGACGGCTCTCGGCCTGCTTAACCCCTCGTCTTGGGGTACGACAAATGGGGCCTTTCGAGAGCCTCGGCGACAGCCGTGAACATGGCCAGACTCCGAACAATCGTCCAAACCCCCGTTCAGCGGGGTGATGTTTCTGTAGAATCTCTACAGCGCAAAAGTGTCTGCACCGACCATCCGGAAGAACGCTCTACCCAGGCCCCCCCCCCCATACACCCCCCCCCCCCTCCCCGCACCCCACCCACCACCACCACCACCCCACCACCGGCCCTGTAACCTAAATCAAACACCTTTGGACACTAAGGGGCAATTTAGCACGGCCAATCCACCTAACCTGCACATCTTTGGACACTAAGGGACAATTTAGCACAGCCAATCCACCTAACCTGCACATCTTTGGACACTGAGGGACAATTTAGCACGGCCAATCCACCTAACCTGCACATCTTTGGACACTAAGGGACCATTTAGCACGGCCAATCCACCCAACCTGCACATCTTTGGACTGTGGGAGGAAACCGGAGCACCCGGAGGAAACCCAGGCACACATGGGGGGAGAACGTGCAAACGCCACACAGCCAGTCACCCGAGGCCAAAATCGAACCCGGGACCCTGGCGCCGTGAGGCAGCGGTGCTAGCCATTGTGCCGCCCCCATAATTGTGCCTGGCGCTGGGGTTACAGAGGTTTGCCTAGCTACCCGCACTACAGGAGTCCAAATCGTCCCAGATTCTAGCGCAAACCATGATCTTTACATTTTTTTACATTTCTCTCACGGGATGTGGGCGTCGCTGTCTCGGCATTTGTTGACCCTCGGTGACGGGTGAGCCACCATCTTGAACCCGCTGCAGTCCGTGGTGTAGGTACACCCACCGCGCTGTTAGGGATGGTTTTGACCCGCCGGCAGTAAAAGAACGGTCGATATCTGCGCGGCAATAATACCCTTTCGACCGACAATGGCTTGAGTCGCAAGGCATACTAAAGTAGTGAAACACGCAGAGACCTGACCACAGGCCTGGAGACACCGGCCTCCATCGCGTCAGGCATCGATTTCGAAAGGACACGTTGGTAAATAATCTCCAGAACAGTAACCGGGACTTGAGCAAACCTTCGGATAAGCCTTGTCCATAATAGGAGCAGAAGGCCATTCGGCCCATCGAGTCTGCTCCGCCATTCAATGACTGACCTGCTGTGATAATCCTCGATTGCACTTTCCCGCCTATTCCCCGTAACCCTCGATCCCCTCACCGATTAAAAACCCGTCTCTCGGCCTCGGACACACTTAACGACCCGGCCTCTACGCCTCTCTGCGGTAAAGAATTCCACGGATTCACTCCCCCCTCTGAGAGAAGAAATTCCTCCTCATCTCCGTCTTAAACGGGCCCCCCCGCCCCCTCACCCCCTCACACTGAGATTACTCCCTCCGGTCCCAGACTCCCCCACAAGAGGAAACATCCTCTCAGCATCTCCCCCCCCCCCCCCCCCCCCCCCCATCCTCCGAGAATCCTCAATAAGGGAATCCCCCAGCAAACCCCACCCCCTCCCCCAAAGAGATTCATTGATTCCCCTCCCCCGCCCGTGAATCCATTTGGCAGATGCGGACGTCGCCGGCTACAGGCCCAGCATTTGTTGCCCATCCCTAATTGCCCCTCGAGAAGGTGGCGGGTGAGCCGCCATCTTGAACCCGCCGCAGTCCCCGTGTGGTGTAGGTACACCCACTGTGCTGTTAGGGAGGGAGTTCCCAGGATTTTGACCCCAGCCACGGCGAAGGAACGGCCGATATATTTCCGAGTCGGGATGGCGAGCGGCTCGGAGGGGGGGGGGAACTTGCAGGCGGTGGTGTTCCCCGTGCGTCTGCTGCTGCCCTCGTCCTTCTAGACGGTGGAGGTGGCGGGTTTGGAAGGTGCTGTCGAAGGAGCGAGTGGCTGCGGCGCGTCTTGTAGACGGTGCACACGGCTGCCGGGGGCGGAGGGGGGTGGAGGGAGCGAATTTTTGTGGTTAGCGTGTCGATCGAGCGGGGCTGCTTTGTCCTGGATGGTGTCGAGCTTCTCGAGTGTCGTTGGGAGCCGCGCTCATCCAGGCGAGTGGAGAGTATTCCCTCACACTCCTGACTTGTGCCTTGTAGATGGTGGACAGACTTTGGGGGGGGTCAGGAGGTGAGTTACTCTCCGCAGGATTCCCAGCCTCTGACCTGCTCTGGTAGCCACAGTATTAATGTGGCTGGGCCCAGTTCAGTTTCTGATCAATGGTAACCCCCAGGATGTTGATTGTGGGGGATTCAGCGATGGGAATGTCAAGGGGCGATGGTTAGATCCTCTCTTGTAGGAGACGGTCATTGCCGGGCACTTGTGTGGCGCGAATGTAACTTGCCCCTTGTCAGCCCCGAGCCTGGATATTGTCCGGGTCTTGCTGCATTTGGACAGGGACTGATTCAGTATCTGAGGAGTCGCGAATGGTGCTGAACATTGTGCAGTCGTCCACAAACATCCCCACTTCCGACCTTGTGATGGAAGCAGCTGAAGATGGTTGGGGCCTAGGACACGACCCCGAGGAACTCCTGCAGTGATGTCCTGGGACTGAAATGATTGACCTCCCACAACCAGGAAGGGAAAGATTACACGGACAGACTGGGGCGGTCTTGTACACACAGTGGGTGAGGGTCCCTATCTCGGGGTCAGAGGCTCCAGGACGAAATAACGGCGGGAAGATGGTCGATGAAGCGGCTGAAGGTGGCTGGGGTGCCTGTTTTGGGGCAGGTCGCACCCGCCTGCTCGCACTCTCCCGGGTTTACGCGCTCGCTTACCCAGCCGATCAGTCCCGGCCGCAGCTCACAGAAATACTTGAGGTCGAAGCTCCCGATCCGAGGGTTCAGCTCGTGGCCAATGAAGAAGTCGTAAATCGGGTTGCCTGCGACGGGAACGGACGGAAAAACGAAAACGCCGTTAATGTTGCCGCTCGCCCAGCACGCTGGGTTTCCGCTGGCAGGGGCAGCCACGCCCGGCGCCCTCTGTAGCTGCCTGCGAACAGCGGTTTAGAACACAGGCCGCTACACGAGGCCAGCCGTGGCACTCACCGCCTGTCAACTCAGCCAGAACCAAATGACCTATGCCAGGATCCCGGATGTGAACCCAGCTATTTTCAATTTGTAAAACTATGAGGAACTGTTACTGCCCCACAGGAGCGGTGACACTGACCAATTGGGCATCTTTTATGTTAAACAAACTTTAATTTAAACACAGAATCACAGAAATAGCTCAACACTTAACAAGCAACAACAGTTCTTAAGTAAAAGACTTCCTAAACCTGCCTCTATATTCTAATTAAGCAAACCAATATGTTTCAAATACCACTCATGAATAAAGTTAACAACCAGGTTTCTACTTGCTTTTCACTGTGCAGAGTCTTTGGAGAGAGACCCTTTCAGGACCAAACTGATTCACCTCCGTTCAGATGAGAGTGCTGGGACCAACTGATTCTTTGAAGACAGACCTGACTCCTCCTATTAATGACATCATCTGTGAGGGCGGCACGCGGCACAGTGGTTAGCACTGCTGCCTATGGCGCTGAGGACACGGGTTCGATCCCGGCCCTGGGTCACTGTCCGTGTGGAGTTTGCACATTCTCCTCATGTCTGCGTGGGTTTCACCCCCACAACCCAAATATATGCAGGGTAGGTGGATTAACCACATTAAATTGCCCCTTAATTGGAAAAAAATAATTGCGTATTTGAAATTTAAAAAAAAAATAAAACTACATCATCTGGACCCAAAGCATAAGGCATTCTTTTGTCTCTTCTTACAAGTCCCCTGACTTGTTTGGCCAGGACCATAGAATCCCTACAGTGCAGAAGGAGGCCAGTCAGCCCATCGGGTCTGCACTAACCCTTCGAAAGACCACCCCATTCCTGCAACTCCACCCTAAGAGGCAATTGATCATGGCCAATCCACCCCAACCTGCACATCTTTGGACTGTGGGTGGAAACCGGAGCACCCGGAGGAAACCCGCGCAGACACAGGGAGAACGTACAAACTCCACACAGACAGTTACCAGAGGTCAGAATCGAATCCAGGTCCCTGGCACTGTGAGGCAGCAGTGCTAACCACTGTGCCACCGTGCCTCCCAAACACACAATTATCTGCACCCCGGGGGGTCCTTCAAAGGTAAACAATATTCCTCTGGCTAGCTGACTGTAAACAAGTAAATGGTTCTCAAGATCTAGTCGCAAATGAAAAACAATGATTACCTCACTTTTACGACATCTTAATCACAGCACTAGCATTTCAACCCAGGTTTTAATAACATTATTGCCAAGAAATAAGCAATATGACAATGTTGTGCATTCCTAGGATAGAACAGGCATCAGGCCCCAATGGCCTCTTGCCCAAATCTGCAGCAAACCTGCACTGTGCCCTGGTAAGACTCTCACAAAAGGACCTGGGGCCACAAGTTTACATCTCCAGCACATCCTCCTGTCAGGGAACTGCCCGTGAACAAGGGACAGGTGGTCACCAAATGAGAGCACATCAAATGGAACACCAGGCTCAATAAAATGACACAAGGGGGGGGGGGGGGGGGACCAAACAGCAATGAAACTAGGAGCAGTGTCATGTGAGTGTACCTTTAAGAAATGGGTGTTTATAAATGGGTGTGTATATAAATATCTGTAGTGAGAGTACCTTTAAGAAATGGGTGTTTATTACTGCAGTGATGTCAGAGAGTGGGTGGAGCTGGGCTGTCTGTCAGCTTTTTACTTTCGTTTTAGGCTGTTTGCTGCAGGGTGTGTGTTAGTTACGTTTTCAGAGCTGGACAGCTGCAGTCACAGCCACGAGGTGTATTAGAGTCTCGCTCTGTAATCTAAAGACTGTAAATCGATCTTGGTACCGGGGCAGCACGGTAGCCTTGTGGATAGCACAATTGCTTCACAGCTCCAGGGTCCCAGGTTCGATTCCAGCTTGGGTCACTGTCTGTGCGGAGTCTGCACATCCTCCCCGTGTGTGCGTGGGTTTCCTCCGGGTGCTCCGGTTTCCTCCCACAGTCCAAAGATGTGCAGGTTAGGTGGATTGGCCATGATAAATTGCCCTTAGTGTCCAAAATTGCCCTTAGTGTTGGGTGGGGTTACTGGGTTATGGGGATAGAGTGCCGGTGTTGACCTTGGGTAGGGTGCTCTTTCCAAGAGCCGGTGCAGACTCGATGGGCCGAATGGCCTCCTTCTGCACTGTAAATTCTATGAAACTAATAACAGCAATGACTTGAACCTGATGTGCTTTTGGTAAAAGGTGTTTCAAGTCTTATGGATGTTAAAAGGAAAGCTTAAAGGATTACTTAGTGTTGTATTCTTTGGGGGGGGTTGTATTTGAATTGATGGTTGCTAAGATGTTCACTGTATGTTTTAAAAAGGTTAACTTGAGTTGAAATGAAAAAAATGAAAATCGCTTATTGTCACAAGTAGGCTTCAAATGAAGTTACTGTGAAAAGCCCCTAGTCGCCACATTCCCGGCGCCTGTTCGGGGAGGCTGTTAGGGGAATAACATAGATAACCTGATAGAATAAACATTGTTTTGCTTTTAAAAAATACTTTTCCATTTCTGCTGTCCCACGCCTGTAGAGTGGGCCATGTGCTCCCCATAACCACAATCTAGTAAACGTTGTGGGTCAGGGGAACTCCAGGATACACTTTGGGGTTCTCGAAACCCTGGCCCGTAACAGGAGCTAATTTATAAACAAATTGTTGGTGGTGTATGGGTGCCACAGGCTGGGTCAGCATTGATTGCCATGCCGGGCGGGCATTCGAGGGTCACATGTAGACCAGGCCAGGCAAGGACGACCGATTTCCTTCCCAAAATGGACACTGGTGAACCAGATGGTTTTGAACGACAATCGACAATGGCGCCACCCTTCGACTTTTAACCCCAGATTTGTACGGAGTTCAAATTTGGTTTAGCACACTGGGCTAAATCGCTGGCTTTGAAAGCAGACCAAGGCAGGCCAGCAGCACAGTTCAATTCCCGTACCGGCCTCCCCGAACAGGCGCCGGAATGTGGCGACTCGGGGCTTTTCACAGTAACTTAATTTGAAGCCTACTTGTGACAATAAGCGATTTTCATTTCATTTCATTTCAAATTTCCCCTTATTTCAGCTATCCAAACCTTCTTTTATTTAATTTAGAACATCCAATTTTTACAATTAAGGGGCAATTTAGCACGGCCCATCCACCTAACCTGCACGTCTTTGGACACTAAGGGCAATTTATCATGGCCAATCCACCCAACCTGCACATCTTTAGACTGCGGGAGGAAACCGGAGCACCCGGAGGAAACCCACACACACACGGGAGGAGGACGTGCAGACTCCGCACAGACAGTGACCCAAGCCGGGAATCGAACCTGGGACCCTGGCGCTGGGAAGGCACAGTGCTATCCACTCGTGCTGCCAAAAACCCTAACTTCTTTGGGTTGAGGGACTGACGCCCACGCAGACACGGGGGAGAATGTGCAAACTCCACACGGACAGTGACCCGGGGCCGGGATCGAACCTGGGACCTCGGCGCCGTGAGGCAGCAGTGCTAACCATTGCGCCACCGCGCCGCCTAATCATGGCCGATCCTCCATCTCAAGAGCCCTTCTCCCGCTCTCTCCCGATCCCCTTGACACCCTCGAGTCTGGAAATCTATCGATTCCCTTCTTAAATATATTCAGTGACAGGGTGGCACGGCGGCTCAGTGGTTAGCACTGCTGCCTCACGGCGCCGAGGACCTGGATTCGATCCCAGCTCTGGGTCACTGTCCGTGTGGAGTTTGCACGTTCTCCCCGTGTCTGCGTGGGTTTCACCCCCACAACCCAAAGATGTGCAGGGTAGGTGGATTGGCCACGTTAAATTGCCCCTTAATTGTAAAGAAAAAGAATTGGGTACTCTAAATTTATTTTAAAATATATATATATTCAGTGACTTGGCCTCCACGGCCTTCTGGGGTACAGAATTCCACAGGTTCCCCATCCTCTGGGTGAAGAAATGTCACCTCATCTCAGTCCCCAAAATGGCCGACTCCTTCACGAGTGAAGAAATTTCTCCTCATCTCGGTCCACAAAATGGCCGACTCCTTCTCGAGTGAAGAAATTTCTCCTCATCTCGGTCCACAAAATGGCCGACTCCTTCCCGAGTGAAGAAATTTCTCATTTCAGTCCCCAAAATGGTCGACTCCTTCCCCGAGTGAAGAAATTTCTCCCCAACTCGGTCCACAAAATGGCCGACTCCTTCCCCGAGTGAAGAAATTTCTCCTCATCTCGGTCCCCAAAATGGCCGAATCCTTCCCTGAGTGAAGAAATTTCTCCTCATCTCGGTCCCCAAAATGGCCGAATCCTTCCCCGAGTGAACAGATTTCTCCTCATCTCAGTCCCCCAAATGGCCGACTCTTTCCCCGAGGTCCTTGCGCGATAGCGAGGCTGCCATGCCATAAGGAATCCTAAAGATATAAAACAAGGTGCCACAAAACCATCAGCCCAAAAACGACAACCCTGCGGGCACGACAGAGGAGCTCACCTGAGTTTCCACCCGGCGCCAACGCCGACTCGGGCACCCCCAGCGAACGGCCGTACAGGAAGACACTCAGCGCGAAGGAAGCCACGGTGGAGGCAAACGCCAACTGCACGCACCGGTCGTGGACTGAACTCAGCCGCAGCCCTACGAGGAGGCCGAGGCCCAGCAGGAGGGAGGTGGCGACAAAGGAATGGAGCCCTGCGGAGAGAAAGGCAGCCCACAGGTTACACGAGAGACGGCGGACCGCGCGCTCCCGCACGGCGAGGCAGCAAGTCTTCCCCAGCGTCCCACCTCCTCCATCGCAACCCCTCCTCGCCCCCTCTAGCTTTCACCTCCTTGCGTTTGCGATCAGGAAGCACCGATTAAAATAATTAATCAGAGGAACTGAGCAATCAACATTGGCTAGATTATTCTCAAATCATAGGAACAGGAGGAGGCCATTCAGCCCCTCGAACCTGTCCCACCATTCAATGAGATCAGGGCTGATCCGCGGCCAACTCCATTAACCTGCCTTTGGGCCCGTATCCCTTAACATCTTTGCTCAACAAAAATCTATCTCAAGATTTGAAACAAAGTGATCTCGCTTCAACTGTGGGCGAGAGTTCCAAAACTCTCCCACCCTTTGAGTGAAGAATTTCTTCCTAACATTTCTCCTGAACGATCTGGCCCTCATTTTTAGACGATGCTCCCGAGTTTTAGAATCTCCAACCAATGAAAACAGTTTATCTTTATCTACCCTGTCCTTCCCTGTCAATACCTTGAAGATTTTGATCAAACCAACCCCTTAACCTTCTAAATTCCAGTGAAAACAGGCCTAATTTGAATGATCTCTCCTCATTACTCAACCCCTGTAGTCCAGGTATCATGTTTGTAAACCTACGTCGCACTCCCTCCAAGGCCGAATTATCCTTCCTGAGGTGTACAACCCTCAAGAGTATTGACAGTCAGAGAGATCTAGATGAAAAGGTCCACAGGTCACTGAAAAGGGCAACACAGGTGGAGAAGGTGGTCAAGAAGGCATACGGCATGCTTGCCTTCATTGGCCGGGGCATTGAGTATAAGAATTGGCAAGTCATGTTGCAGCTGTATAGAACCTTAGTTAGGCCACACTTGGAGTATCGTGTTCAATTCTGGTCGCCACACTACCGGAAGGATGTGGAGGCTTTAGAGAGGGTGCAGTAGCGGTTTACCAGGATGTTGCCGGGTATGGAGGTCATTAGCTATGAGGAGCGGTTGAATAAACTCGGTTTGTTCTCACTGGAACGACGGAGGGCGAGGGGCGACCTGACAGAGGTCTACAAAATTACGAGGGGCATAGACGGAGCGGACAATCAGAGACTTTTTCCCAGGGTAGAGGGGTCAATTACTCGGGGGCAGAGGTTTAAGGTGCGAGGGGCAAGGTTTAGAGGAGATGTACGAGGCAAGTTTTTTTACACAGAGGGTAGTGGGTGCCTGGAACTCGCTACCGGAGGAGGTGGTGGAAGCAGGGACGATAGGGACATTTAAGGGGCATCTTGACAAATACATGAATAGGATGGGAATAGAGGGATACGGACCCCGGAAGTGTAGAAGATTGTAGTTCAGTCGGGCAACATGGTCGGCGCGGGCTTGGAGGGCCGAAGGGCCTGTTCCTGTGCTGTACTTTTCCTTGTTCTTTGTGTGGTGCCCAGAACTGCTCACAGTGACTCCAATTGGGGCGTAACCAGGGCTTTGAAAAGCTGCAGCATAACCCCTGAGCCGTCATACTCCAACCCTCCAGATATAAAGGCCAACCTTCCATTAGCCTTCTTGATTACTGTCTGCACTTGTTCTGATCTCCGACAGTGGGCAGGTCCCTTTAACTCCAAAAGGACGTCGTGTTCGGCGGGGGTGGCTCGTCGGGACAGCCGGCTGCAAGAACAAAGCTTGCGGAAAAAGTTGTTTTTTATTTGTAGAGACCACCCCCCCCCCCTGCTTTGTATCAACTCCTGTTGCCCCACAACGGAAGCCTCCTCGTGCCCCCCCCCACCACCCACTCGAGGCTCAACAGCTGAACCACTCCCCTCTCAGCGCCCCTCCCCCCATTACCCCAGCACTCGTACCGCCCCTGAATTTTCGCTCTGGGGCGTCACGGAGGCCGAGGCTTCAGAATGGCCTGGCGCCGGGGGGGGGGGGGGGGGGATTCCAGCAGAACCACGTGGTCATGCAGTCGTCTTGTAAACTACAGGCCGCCAGCCGCTGACTTGAGATTGAGATTGTTACCGGCGGGCGGTCAGGCAGGAGGGAACGGGCCTCCGAGGGGCTGGTACTTCCAATGTCCCCAGAGCGCGCCCGAAACGTACCGTTGATTCGATAGGAGAGTCTGGTGCCATCCCGAAGCTGCATGCCTTGCGTGACCTGCCGAGACACAAGATGAAACCCCGGGTTGTGAGGTGGAGGAAGAGGAGGAACATAGAACATTACAGCGCAGTACAGGCCCTTCGGCCCTCGATGTTGCGCCGACCTGTGAAACCACTCTCAAGCCCATCTACACTATTCCCTTATCGCCACATGTCTATCCAATGCCCATTTGAATGCCCTTAGTGTTGGCGAGTCCACTACTGTTGCAGGCAGGGCATTCCACGCCCTTACTACTCTCTGAGTAAAGAACCTACCTCTGACGTCTGTCCTATATCTACCTCCCCTCAATTTAAAGCTATGTCCCCTCGTGCTAGACATCACCATCCGAGGAAAAAGGCTCTCACTGTCCACCCTATCCAATCCTCTGATCATCTTGTATGCCTCAATTAAGTCACCTCTTAACCTTCTCCTCTCTAACGAAAACAGCCTCAAGTCCCTCAGCCTTTCCTCATAAGATCTTCCCTCCATACCAGGCAACATTCTGGTAAATCTCCTCTGCACCCTTTCCAATGCTTCCACATCCTTCCTATAATGCGGCGACCAGAATTGCATGCAATACTCCAAATGCGGCCGTACCAGAGTTTTGTACAGCTGCAACCTGAGCTCATGGCTCCGAAACTCAATCCCTCTCCCAATAAAAGCTAACACACCGTACGCCTTCTTAACAACCCTCTCAACCTGGGTGGCAACTTTCAGGGATCTATGTACATGGACACCGAGATCTCTCTGCTCGTCCACACTGCCAAGAATCTTACCATTAGCCCAGTATTCTGTCTTCCTGTTATTCCTTCCAAAATGAATCACCTCACACTTTTCTGCATTAAACTCCATTTGCCACCTCTCAGCCCAGCGCTGCAGCTTATCTATGTCCCTCTGTAACTTGTAACATCCTTCCGCACTGTCCACAACTCCACCGACTTTAGTGTCATCTGCAAATTTACTCACCCATCCTTCTACGCCCTCCTCCAGATCATTTATAAAAATGACAAACAGCAGTGGCCCCAAAACAGATCCTTGTGGTACACCACTAGTAACTGGACTCCAGTCTGAACACTTCCCATCAACCACCACCCTTTGTCTTCTTCCAGCTAGCCAATTTCTGATCCAAACTGCTAAATCTCCCTGAATCCCATGCCTCCGTATTTTCTGCAATAGCCTACCGTGGGGAACCTTATCAAACTCTTTACTGAAAGCCATATACACCACATCGACTGCTTTACCCTCATCCACCTGTTTGGTCACCTACTCAAAGAGCTCAATAAGGTCTGTGAGGCACGACCTACCCCTCACAAAACCGTGTTGACTATGTCTAATCAAATTATTCCTTTCCAGATGATTATACACCCTATCTCTTATAAGGCGCGGGGGGGGGGGGCCATGGGGGGCACCAAGCCGGGAGGCTGAAAGTAATCGAGAGTTAAGGAAATCTGCCCCCATGCCTCGGTCTGACCTACACGTGACTCCAGACCTCACGCCCGGCAGTGTGGCCAGCAACGCACCCCTCCCCTTTAAATCTTTTTTTTTTTTATAGCCTATCCCGGTGACCTCAAGGGAAATTCCCCCGCCCCCTCCCTCTCCCCCTCCGCCACCATCCACCCCCGACAACACCGACGACAATTACCGCTTCTCTAAGACGAAGATCGCACCAGGGAACCTTACTGGACTGTGCTCCAACTTTGGTTAAATTCAATCTGGGCTAGCTCACTGGCAACGCCCAACATTCATTACCCCCCCCCCTTTTGGCGGGGAGAGGGGGGGGGCGCAGTTTAGCTCAGTTGGCTGCAAAGCTGATTCGGGAAGCACGGGAGCATAGTGGTTAGCACAATTGCTTCACAGCTCCAGGGTCCCAGGTTCGATTCCGGCTTGGGCCACTGTCTGGGCGGAGTCTGCACATCCTCCCCGTGTGTGCGTGGGTTTCCTCCGGGTGCTCCGGTTTCCTCCCACAGTCCAAAGATGTGCAGGTTAGGTGGACTGGCCGCGATAAATTGCCCTTAGTGTTGGGTGGGGTTACTGGGTTATGGGGATAGGGTGGAGGTGTGGGCTTGGGTAGGGGGCTCTTTCCAAGGGCCGGTGCAGACTCGATGGGCCGAATGGCCTCCTTCTGCACATGTAAATTCTATGATTCTATGATTCAGAATGAGGCCTACAGCGCGGGATCAATACCCGCACTGGCTGAGGTTATTCGCGGAGGCCCCCCCTGCCTTCTCAACCTCGCCCCCCCCCCCCCCACCCCCACCCCCTCAAAGGGGAAAGCGGCCTATGGTCGTCTGGAACTCTGGCGAGTTCACTTTACTGTAATAACCTTTGAGAAAGCGGTGGAGGGCTCCCTCCATCACCTGCTACACAGACCCTGACCTTAAGCTGCAGCGGTTTGATACAAGGGAGCGTCTGGCTCGGCCCACTTCAGAGAGCGCGGTTAAGACTAGCTGAGGCAGCTCTTTCAAGAGCCGGTGACGACACGATGTGTCGAATAGCCTCCATTCTGTGCTGTGAAATTCCAAGATTCTATCAATTGGGTAGCTCCATGGGTCACCCCTTCCTCATCTATTAATTAACTGAATTTAAGTCCCTTCCTCCGTGGCGATGGGATTTGAACCCAAGTGGGGGGGGCGTGGTCACGCAGTGGTTAGCACTGTTGCTTCGCAGCGCCAGGGTCATAGAATCATAGAATTTACAGTGCAGGAGGCCATTCAGCCCATCGAGTCTGCACCGGCTCTTTGAAAGCGCATCCTACCCAAGCCCACACCTCCACCCTATCCCCACAACCCCACCCGACACTGAGGGCAATTTTGGACACTGAGGGACAATTTATCACGGCCAGTCCACCTAACCTGCACTTCTTTGGACTGTGGGAGGAAACCGGAGCACCCGGAGGAAACCCACGCACGCACGGGGAGGACGTGCAGACTCCGCACAGACAGTGACCCCAGCCGGGAATCGGGTCCCGGGTTCGATTCCCGGGCTTGGGTCACTCTCTGCGCGGAGTTCTCCCCCCCATGTCGGCGTGGGCTTCCTCCGGGCGCTCCGGTTTCCTCCCACAGAGTCCCCGAAAGACGTGCTTGTCGGGTGAATTGGACATTCTGAATTCTCCCTCCGTGTACCCGAACAGGCGCCGGAATGTGGCGACGAGGGGATTTTCA
Source organism: Scyliorhinus torazame (assembly GCF_047496885.1). Lineage (NCBI taxonomy): Eukaryota > Metazoa > Chordata > Chondrichthyes > Carcharhiniformes > Scyliorhinidae > Scyliorhinus > Scyliorhinus torazame. The sequence continues at coordinate 17,536,726 of NC_092730.1, read as the reverse complement.
CAGTAACTTCATTGCAGTGTGTTTTTTTTTAAATTGAGAGCACCCAATTCATTGTTCCAATTAAGGGGCAATTTAGCGCGGCCAATTCACCTAACCCTGCACATCTTTGGGTTGTGGGGGCGAAACCCACGCAGACACGGGGAGAATGTGCAAACTCCACACGGACAGTGACCCAGAGCCGGGATCGAACCTGGGACCTCGGCGCCGCGAGGCAGCAGGGCTGACCCACTGCGCCACCGTGCTGCCCTACCTCATTGCAGTGTTAATGTAAGTCTACTTGCGACAACAATACAAGGTATTGTTTACTGCCTGCAATAAAGCATTAGTTAGGCCCCATTTAGAGTACTGTGAGCAATTTTGGGCCCCACACCTCAGGAAGGACATACTGGCGCTGGAGCGGGTCCAGCGGAGATTCACACGGATGATCCCAGGAATGGTAGGCCTAACATACGATGAACGTCTGAGGATCCTGGGATTATATTCATTGGAGTTTAGGAGGTTGAGGGGAGATCTAATAGAAACTTACAAGATAATGAATGGCTTAGATAGGGTGGACGTAGGGAAGTTGTTTCCATTAGCAGGGGAGACGAGGACCCGGGGGCACAGCCTTAGAATAAAAGGGAGTCACTTTAGAACAGAGATGAGGAGGAATTTCTTCAGCCAGAGAGTGGTGGGGTCTGTGGAATTCATTGCCACAGAGGGCGGTGGAGGCCGGGACGTTGAGTGTCTTTAAGACAGAAGTTGATAAATTCTTGATTTCTCGAGGAATTAAGGGCTATGGAGAGAGAGCGGGTAAATGGAGTTGAAATCAGCCATGATTGAATGGTGGAGTGGACTCGATGGCCGAATGGCCTTCCGCTCCTATGTCTTATGGTAGATTATTAAAGCAATAGCCCCGGCCTCCGATTGCTTGTCTGGTAACGCCGGGGTCCCGCCCTCCGCTGTGGCAGCTCGAACCTTCAGACGACCCCCCCAAAAAGCGCTCCTGTTGGAGGAGGGTCACGCAGACCCCGCTAGCCCCTCTCGACGGAAAGTACCAGACCCCCTCCGTCGGCTAAGCGGTTCACAGCCTTACCTTCCCGCTGGGAAGCAGACCCAAGACAGCCTGCAGGCCGAACCAGCCCAGGACCAGGAGGCACGCGTCGAGGTCCCAGAGCTCACTGGGCGCCGGCAGGGGAGACGGGAGGCTCCAGACACTCGCTCCCTCGGTGCGACAGGCGAGCAGGAGGTAGATTACGGTGCAGGGCAGCAGCACCGGGAGGAACAGCGCACCTGTCCAGAGGGGAGGAGGAAGGTTTTACTCGGCTGACCCGTCATCTTCCCCGCCCACTCCGCGACGGCCCCCCGAAAATCTATCCCCCCCCCCACCTCCCTTCCAGCTCCCATGCCCAACCCTGCAATCCATCATCTCGAATCTGCCTCTAACTGCCAATCAAGGCACCCTTCCCCTTCATTTTTAACCGCGCTTCCATCAGTGAATCCCCCCCTCCCCCCCACTATCAACACCTACCCCTGACCATTCATTCTCTCCCACCACCGCCATTCCCCCCCCCCCCCCCACCGCCACTTCAACGGTACAAAATCCACCAGGTTCCTCTCTCTCTAGTTCTGAAGAGACACCAAAACTTTTCCTCCGCTTCTCCCTCGCCACAGATGCTGTTTGCTTTTTCCAGCGCTCCCTGTTTTTATTCCAGATTCCCAGCGCTCACAGCACTTGGCTTTTATATTATCCTGGTTGACAAAACATAACTGGGCCCAGACGTATTAATACTGTGGCTACCAGAGCAGGTCAGAGGCTGGGATTCCTGCGGAGAGTAACTCACCCCCTGACCCCCCCCCCCCCAAAGCCTGTCCACCATCTACAAGGCACAAGTCAGGAGTGTGAGGGAATACTCTCCACTCGCCTGGATGAGCGCGGCTCCCAACAACACTCGAGAAGCTCGACACATCCAGGACAAAGCAGCCCCGCTCGATCGACACGCTAACCGCAAACATTCGCTCCCTCCACCCCGACGCACAGCGGCAGCCGTGCGCACCGTCTACAAGACGCGCCGCAGCCACTCGCTCCTTCGACAGCACCTTCCAAACCCGCCACCTCCACCGTCTAGAAGGACGAGGGCAGCAGCAGACGCACGGGGAACACCACCGCCTGCAAGTTCCCCCCCCACCCCCTCCGAGCCGCTCCCCATTCCGACTCGGAAATATATCGGCCGTTCCTTCGCTGTGGCTGGGGGTCAAAGTCCCTCCCTAACAGCACGGTGGGTGTACCTACACCACACGGGGACTGCAGCGGGTTCAAGATGGCGGCTCGCCCACCATCTTCTCGAGGGGCAATTAGGGATGGGCGATAAATGCTGGCCCCCCCCCCCAGCGAGGCCCGCATGCCTTAGGATTCCTACGGTGCAGAAGGAGGCCATTTGGCCCATCGCGACTGCACCGACCCTCTGAGAGAGCACCCATGAACAAATAATCTACTTCTCCACGCACCCAACTTCCAACTGAGAAAAATCAAGACGCAATTCTTTCATCGGGGTAAGGGCACCGTGGATGCTGGAACCCGGAGGTACGCGCGTAAGCAGTTTAAGATTGTATGCATCCTGGGAAAGGATTAACCAACCGTAGCCTCTTGACAATCCCTCCTGTCCTTTCCTACACACCCTTTGCACCTCCGACCCCCACCCTTTGCACCTCCGACCCCCAATCTCCAGCCTGATAATCCTATTTGCCGCTTTTGGTGGGGCCGTCTTACATCCCGAACACTGTCCCTTACCGAGAGGCCCTCCAAACTCCAGCACGGTGGTCCTGGGCATTTCGAACTTGTCGGCCATCTCGAGTCCCCCTTGTGCCCAGTCGCCCGGTTGGCCTCGGTCTCGCTCCGGATGTCAACGCTTCAGCGCTCCCGTGCGACAGCCCGGCCCGCCATCCTTCGGGGCCAGTTCTCGAGAGTGGCCACGAGTAGGCGAGTCGCGTCGGCAGCACCTGCGGAAAGCATGAAGCAATTTCACTGTGTTTTTTTAATCACAATTTAGCACATCGCCTTTCTGGGCGCCGCTGGGCCCAGCATTTGTTGCCCATCTCTAACTGCCCTTAGCGTCTGGCTTGGCCATTTCCGAGAGGGCGGTTAAGAATCGACCACACGCACATATGTTTTGGCATGCCCGGCACTGGAAGGGTATTGAAGGGAGTGACGGGAGTGATTTCGCGGGTGGTGAAGGCCCGGGTCAAACAGGCTGGGGGTTAGCTCTATTTGGAGTTGCGGAAGAGCCGGGAGTGCAGGAGGCGAAAGAGGCCGACGTTGTGGCCTTTGCGTCCCTAGTAGCCCGGCGCAGGATCCTACTCATGTGGAAGGAGGCGAAACCCCCCGGACTGGAGGCCTGGGTAAATGATATGGCGGGGTTCATTAAACTGGAGCAGATAAAGTTTGCCCTGAGAGGATCGGCTCAAGGGTTCACCAGGCGGTGGCAGCCATTTCTCGACTACCTAGGGGAACGTTAGAGGGAAGACAGATGACCAGCAGCAGCAACCCAGGGGGAGGGGGGGGGGGGGGGGGGGGGGGGGGGGAGGGGGGGTTTAGTTTAGGTCAAAGATAAAGGGGTTTTGTTACTTGTGTATTGTTTAAAATTTCTGTATTGTTATTGTTGCGTTTGCTTTGTAAGAGGGGAAAAATTGTTGTTTGGGAAAAACATTTCAATAAAACATTTATAAAAAAAAAAAAAGAATCGCCCACATTGCTGTGTGTGTGTTTATGGAGGGGGGGGGGGGTCTGGAGTCACATGTAGGCCAGACCGGGGAAGGACGGCAGATTCTCCTCTTTCCCCTAAAGGGGGACATTAGCGAACCAGGTGGGGTTCTATTTACGACAATCGAAGATCGTTGTCACGGTGACCGTTACCGAGACCGAGCTTTATAATTCCAGATTTTATGAATTGAATTTTAAATTCCAGCAGCTGCCCTTGTGGAGTTCGAACCCGTTTAGCTCAGTGGCTAGCACCCTGCACTGAGCCGACAGCTGTCAGGTCCCACACTCCTGTTGGGACACACAGAGCATCCATGAATTAATCTTTATTATTGTCATAAGTAGGCTTACATCAACGCGGCAATGAAGTTACTGTGACAATCCCCTCATCGCCACATTCCGGCGCCTGTTCGGGTACACGGAGGGGAGAATTCAGAATGTCCGATTCACCCAACAAGCACGTCTTTCGGGGACTTATGGGCGGAAACCGGAGCACCCGGAGGAAACCCACGCAGACACGGGGGAGAACGTGCAGACTCCGCACAGACAGTGACCCAAGCCCGGGAATCGAACCTGGAACCCCGCCACTGAGAAGCAACAGTTTTAACCACTGTGCTACCGTGCCGCAGTGATTAAAACATCAAACAAGCTGATAAACAGTTGCCAATCCTTCCAAGAGTCGACCACATTGCTGTGTGTGTGTGTGTGTGGGTGGGGGGGGTCTGGAGTCACATGTAGGCCAGACCGGGGTAAGGACGGCAGATTTCCCTCTTCCCCTAAACGGGGGACATTAGCGAACCAGATGGGTTTTTACGACAATCGATGATCGTCGCCTGGTATTCCCCCCCACCGAAAAAACGTGAGGAAACAAATCAAAGGTCAGTCCCACTCCCCCACTGTTGTTTCATAGAATTAACATGGAACATACAGTGCAGAAGGAGGCCATTCGGCCCATCGACTCTGCACCGACCCACTTAAGCCCTCACTTCCACCCGATCCCCGTAACCCAATCACCCCTCCTAACCTTTTTGGTCACTAAGGGGGCAATTTATCGTGGCCAATCCACCTAACCTGGACGTCTTTGACTGTGGGAGGAAACCGGAGCCCCCGGAGGAAACCCACGCACACACGGGGGAGAACGTGCAGACTCCGCACAGACTGTGATCCAGCGGGGAATCGAACCTGGAACCCTGGCGCTGTGAAGGCACAGTGCTAACCATTTGTGCTACATGCTGCCCCCCCCATATCTCTCCCAATTTTCCCCCTTTCGAGTATTTCCCCCTTTTGAAAGTTCCCTATCGGGGAGTGCTATCCAGATCATAACTTGCAGCTAATAAATTTAATTAACTCCACCCCCCCCCCCGCCCCCACTCTAGATCTTTTGTCAATTACCTTTACCAGTGGCCCTCTGCCGACGGACCCTCGCGTCGCTGGAACCTTTTTCCCCTGATTGACTCCGATCAGCATGGTTTTGAACACCTCAGTTAAATCTCCCCCTTAACCGTCGTCGCTTTGAAGCAGCCCTCCGGCACGTTTGCCGGAAAGGAGTGGAGTGGGGTGGGTTCAAGCGGTAAATAGGACCACGGGAACCCCTACAGTGCAGGAGTCCGTTCGGCCCGTCGCGACCCCTCTAAGAGAGCACCCTAACCTAGGCCCACTCCCCCCCCCCCCGCCCTATCCCCATAACCCCACCTAACCTGTGCATCCCTAGATACCCGAGGGGCGGTTTTTAGCAGGGCCGATCCACCTAACCAGCACATCTGTGTGCTGCGGGAGGAAACTGGAGCAATCCCACGCTGACACGGGGAAGAATGTGAAAATTCCACATGCACAAATCCTTTTTTTAATATAAATTTAGAGTACTCAATATTTTTTTCCAAATAAGGGCCAATTTAGCGTGGCCAATCCACCTATTAATATAATAATAATCTTTATTGTCACAAGTAGGCTTACATCAACACTGCAATGAAAGTACTGTGAAAATCCCCTCGTCGCCACATTCCGGCGCCTGTCCGGGTACACAGAGGATTCAGAATGTCCAATTCACCTAACAAGCACGTCTTGTTGGAGGAAACCGGAGCACCCGGAGGAAACGCATGCAGGACACAGGGAGAACGCACAGACTCCACACAGACAGTGACCCAAGCCCGGGTGTCAAACCTGGGGCCCCGGAGCGGTGAAGCAACAGTGCTAACCACTGTGCTACCGTACCGCACAACCTGCACATCTGTTTGGGATGTTGGGGGGGGGGGGGGGGAGGAGACCCACGCAGACACGGGGAGAATGTGCAAACTCCACACGGACAGTGACCCGGGGCCGGGATCGAACCCGGGTCCTCGACGCCGCGGGGCAGCAGTGCTAACCGCCGCGTCACCGTGCCGCCCGACACGGACAAGTCGCAATCGAACCGGCTCCCCCGGCGCTGGCAAAACACGAGAGGAATTTCAAATCCCGCCTCCTCGAAAAGAAGAATGTGGACAATAGGAAATCTCTCCAGGGCCAGTATTAGATTACGCCCGGGGGGGGGGGGGGGGGGGGGGGGGAAGGGGGGGTTGGGATGGGGGTGGAACTGGAAGAGGGTAGATTTGGCAGCGTACTATAACAGAAGGACAGGAGGGAGGGAAAACATGGTAAGGAAGGATTTTACATTTCACTTGTCTGGTTTGCTGAAGATTTGCTAGTACCTGGGACCCATCAGCAGCTTGGGGGGGGGGGTACCAGGGCATTTACCTTTGCCCCATTCAATAGCCAGGGGGGGTAACCTGGGCACTTACCTTTGCCCCTTTTGCAGCCAGGGGGTGGACAGTGCCCAGTGTCTGACTGTCTCCCTGTTGTAGATTTCCTCGCTCAGCTGTTAATCCCCCTGTCGCCCCGCCCACAGCCATGTAGCCATTTCCCTCCTGGCC
>NC_092730.1:17519041-17529984 GCF_047496885.1 Scyliorhinus torazame | reverse complement strand
CGGCCCGTCTCGCCCATGGCGGCCCTCTTGTCCACTTGCTTCGCCCCCCCCCAACACTCCTAGCCCCCGCAATGGCGCCGAAACGGGGGCCTCTCTTTCCCAGCCACCTGACCCACCGGGCTGTCAGATGCCAGCGACGATTCCCCTTCATCCTTCCCTCCCCTGACTGCTCCTGATCTGACACCCCCCCCCCCCCCACGCCCCGCCTCTCGTTGAGGGTCCCTCTCGCACCCGTCGGGGGTCCCCCCGTCGATCTGGGTCCGCCTGCCCCGCACCCACGGCTCGGCGTCACGGCACAGACGGCGAAGCTGCTAGTTGAAGACGGTTAGCGTTACCCCCCCCCCCCCATTCCTACCCCTCCCCACGGTTGACACTTTGCCACCGCTTGCCAGGCCGTTAAGGCCTCGCCGTCCCTCCCGAGAGCTGGGGCGGGCGCCCGCTTTCCACCCCGCGCACCGAATTGCTGGTCTGCGGCAAGCGAGGACGGAGCCGACCTTGCCAGCCCGACCCCCCCCCCCTTTCACTTACCGGATGAGGTTATAGCGAGGAGACAAAGGTGCCTGATTCCGCTCTGCAGCGAGTAAATGGCTCCCAGGACGGCCCAGTAAAAACTGACCACGTGCGACATCTACACGGGAAACGGAAAAGTGAGAACCGTTAACCCCCCCCCCCCCCCCCGGTCTAAAAATCCGCCTGGGAAAATCTCTCCCAGGCCCACACAGGGGGACAAGGCGGCCGGCAGAATACCCAGGGACCAAATACTTTACGTTTCGCTTGGGGGGAGCTGGGGTGAGGGGGGGGGGCACCAGGGACGGACGGAGGGGGGAGGTGCGTTTGTGTGTACAAGGGGCGGAAGCTGAGACCTGATTCTATCCCTTGCCAGCACGGCTCTGTCCACTGTAACCGTCGGAAACCCCCCCCCCCCGGCCTCCGCAATCCTTCCCTCCCCTCAGCCTGAGGAAACACTAAAACCAAATTCGGAGATGATCACACGTTTTCAGCCTCTGATTAAATGACAGGGTGGTACCACTACTCTGCGAGGGCTATCGGCAATCTTGGTTCATCTAATAAAGTTTATTGAGGAAATATATATATCATGCAAGTTTTCTTTTAGGCCTTTCCAAGAGTTTTTTTTTTTCCTCCCCCCCCCCCCCCCCCCCCCCCCCCCCCCCCATCTGCCGTGTGTTTTCTTTTCTTTGTATTTATGAATCTCTAATAAAATTAAAACCTGTTCCCTCTCGTGTCTGATCTGAATCAAAGCTGGCGCGGATTCGGAGTGTAACCCAGGTGTGGTGTTGTGTAGGCCCGACTCTCTCCCGGAGACCCCTTCATTCACTGAGTGTGGTACTAACCCACTCTCACAGCCACGGCTTCTTTTAAACCCCCCGTGATTGTGTTCTTCCGCTTCCCCCATCACCCCTCCTCTCTCACTCTCGCTCTCCCTGCCTCTCTCTCTCTCTCTCTGTCCGTGCCTCTCTCTCTCTCTGTCCGTGCCTCTCTCTCTCTGTTCGTGTCTCTCTCTCTCTGTCTGTCTCTCTCTCTCTGTCTGTCTCTCTCTCTGTCTGTCTCTCTCTCTCTGTCTGTCTCACTCTGTCTTACTCTGGGTCTCTCTCTCTCTGTCCGTGCCCCTCTCTCTCTGTCTGACTCTCTCTCTCTGTCTCTCTCTGTCTGTCTCTCTCTCTCTGTCTGTCTCTCTCTCTCTCTGTCTGTCTCTCTCTCTCTGTCTGTCTCTCTCTCTCTGTCTGTCTCACTCTGTCTGTCTTACTCTGTGTCTCTCTCTGTCTGTCTCTCTCTCTCTGTCTGTCTATCTATCTGTGTGTCTCTCTCTCTCCCCCTCTCTGTCTGTGTGCGTCTCTCTCTCTCTCGATGAAGACCCTGGAGGATATGGGCTGTGCGTCCTGGCTGGCATCTCTCTCACTCTCGCTCTCCCTGCCTCTCTGCCTGCCTCTCTCTCTCTCTCTGTCCGTGCCTCTCTCTCTCTGTCCGTGCCTCTCTCTCTCTGTCCGTCTCTCTCTCCCTGTCCGTCTCTCTCTCTCTCTCTCTGTCCGTCTCTCTCTCTCTCTGTCCGTGTCTCTCTCTCTCTGTCCGTGCCTCTCTCTCTCTGTCCGTGCCTCTCTCTCTCTCTCTGTCCGTGTCTCTCTCTCTCTGTCCGTGACTCTCTCTCTCTCTCTGTCCATGTCTCTCTCTTTCCGTCTCTCTCTCTCTCTGTCCGTGTCTCTCTCTCTCTGTCCGTGTCTCTCTCTCTCTCTGTCCGTGTCTCTCTCTCTCTGTCCGTGTCTCTCTCTCTCTGTCCGTGTCTCTCTCTCTCTGTCCGTCTCTCCCTCTCTCTGTCCGTGCCTCTCTCTATCTGTCCGTCTCTCTCTCTCTCTCTGTCCGTGTCTCTCTCTCTCTGTCCGTGTCTCTCTCGCTGTCCGTGCCTCTCTGTCCGTGTCTCTGTCTCTGTCCGTGTCTGTCTCTCTCTCTGTCCGTGTCTCTCTCTCTCTGCCCGTCTCTCTCTCTCTCTCTCTGTCCGTGTCTCTCTCTCTCTGTCCGTGTCTCTCTCGCTGTCCGTGCCTCTCTCTGTCCGTGTCTCTCTCTCTGTCCGTGTCTCTCTCTCTCTGTCCGTGTCTCTCTCTCTCTGTCCGTGTCTCTCTCTCTGTCCGTGTCTCTCTCTCTCTGTCCGTGTCTCTCTCTCTCTGTCTGTGTCCTCTCTCTCTCTCGATGAAGACCCTGGAGGATATGGGCTGTGCGTCCTGGCTGGTATCTCTCTCACTCTCGCTCCTCCCTGCCCTCTCTGCCTGCCTCTCTCTCTCTCTCTCTGTCCGTGCCTCTCTCTCTCTGTCCGTGCCTCTCTCTCTCTGTCCGTCTCTCTCTCCCTGTCCGTCTCTCTCTCTCTCTCTCTGTCCGTCTCTCTCTCTCTCTCTCTGTCCGTCTCTCTCTCTCTCTGTCCGTGCCTCTCTCTCTCTGTCCGTGCCTCTCTCTCTCTGTCCGTCTCTCTCTCTCTCTCTGTCCGTGTCTCTCTCTCTCTGTCCGTGACTCTCTCTCCCTCTGTCCATGTCTCTCTCTCTCTTTCCGTCTCTCTCTCTCTCTTTCCGTCTCTCTCTCTCTCTGTCCGTGTCTCTCTCTCTCTGTCCGTGTCTCTCTCTCTCTGTCCGTGTCTCTCTCTCTCTGTCCGTGTCTCTCTCTCTCTGTCTGTGTCTCCCCTCTCTCTGTCCGTGCCTCTCTCTATCTGTCCGTCTCTCTCTCTCTCTCTCTGTCCGTGTCTCTCTCTCTCTGTCCGTGTCTCTCTCGCTGTCCGTGCCTCTCTGTCCATGTCTCTGTCTCTGTCCGTGTCTGTCTCTCTCTCTGTCCCTCTCTCTGTCCGTGTCTCTCTCTCTCTGCCCGTGTCTCTCTCTCTCTCTCTGTCCATGTCTCTCTCTCTCTGTCCGTGTCTCTGTCTCTGTCCGTGTCTCTCTCTCTGTCCGTGTCTCTCTCTCTCTGTCCGTGTCTCTCTCTCTCTGTCTGTGTCTCTCTCCCCTCTGTGCGTGTCTCGCTCTCTCTGTCCATGCCTCTCTCTCTCTTTCCGTCTCTCTCTCTCTCTCTGTCCGTGTCTCTCTCTCTCTGTCCGTGTCTCTCTCTCTCTGTCCGTGTCTCTCTCTCTCTCTGTCCGTGTCTCTCTCTGTCCGTGCCTCTCTCTCTCTCTGTCCGTGTCTCTCTTTCTCTGTCCGTGCCACTCTCTCTCTCTGTCAGTGTCTCTCTCTCTCTCTGTCCGTGTCTCTCTCTCTGTCCGTGTCACTCTCTCTCTGTCCGTGTCTCTCTCTCTCTGTCCGTGTCTCTCTCTCTCTGTCCGTGTCTCCCTCTCTCTGTCCGTGCCTCTCTCTATCTGTCCGTCTCTCTCTCTCTCTCTGTCCGTGTCTCTCTCTCTCTGTCCGTGTCTCTCTCGCTGTCCGTGCCTCTCTGTCCGTGTCTCTGTCTCTGTCCGTGTATCTCTCTCTGTCCGTGTCTCTCTCTCTGTCCGTGTCTCTCTCTCTCTGTCCGTGTGTCTCTCTCTCTCTGCGTGTCTCGCTCTCTCTGTCCATGCCTCTCTCTCTCTCTTTCCGTCTCTCTCTCTCTCTCTCTGTCCGTGTCTCTCTCTCTCTGTCCGTGTCTCTCTCTCTCTCTGTCCGTCTCTCTCTCTCTCTCTCTCTGTCCGTGCCTCTCTCTCTCTCTCTCTCTGTCCGTGCCTCTCTCTCTGTCCGTGCCTCTCTCGCTGTCCGTGCCTCTCTCTCTGTCCGTGCCTCTCTCTCTGTCCGTGCCTCTCTCGCTGTCCGTGCCTCTCTCGCTGTCCGTGCCTCTCTCTCTGTCCGTGCCTCTCTCGCTGTCCGTGCCTCTCTCGCTGTCCGTGCCGCTCTCGCTGTCCGTGCCACTCTCTCTCTGTCCGTGTCCCTCTCTCTCTCTGTCCGTGTCTCTCTCTCTCTGTCCGTGCCTCTCTCTCTCTGTCCGTGTCTCTCTCTCTCTGTCCGTGCCTCTCTCTCTCTGTCCGTGCCTCTCTCTCTCTGTCCGTGCCTCTCTCTCTCTGTCCGTGCCTCTCTCTCTCTGTCCGTGTCTCTCTCTCTCTGTCCGTGCCTCTCTCTCTCTCTCTCTGTCCGTGCCTCTCTCTCTCTGTCCGTGCCGCTCTCTCTCTCTCTCTGTCCGTGCCTCTCTTTCTCTGTCCGTGTCTCTCTCTCTCTGTCCGTCTCTCTCTCTCTGTCTCTGTCTGTCTCTCTCTCTCTGTCTGTCTCTCTCTCTCTCTGTCTGTCTCTCTCTCTCTGTCTGTCTCTCTCTCTCTGTCTGTCTCACTCTGTCTGTCTTACTCTGTGTCTCTCTCTGTCTGTCTCTCTCTCTCTGTCTGTCTATCTATCTGTGTGTCTCTCTCTCTCCCCCTCTCTGTCTGTGTGCGTCTCTCTCTCTCTCGTTGAAGACCCTGGAGGATATGGGCTGTGCGTCCTGGCTGGCATCTCTCTCACTCTCGCTCTCCCTGCCTCTCTGCCTGCCTCTCTCTCTCTCTCTGTCCGTGCCTCTCTCTCTCTGTCCGTGCCTCTCTCTCTCTGTCCGTCTCTCTCTCCCTGTCCGTCTCTCTCTCTCTCTCTCTGTCCGTCTCTCTCTCTCTCTCTCTCTGTCCGTGTCTCTCTCTCTCTGTCCATGCCTCTCTCTCTCTGTCCGTGCCTCTCTCTCTCTGTCCGTCTCTCTCTCTCTCTCTGTCCGTGTCTCTCTCTCTCTGTCCGTGACTCTCTCTCTCTCTGTCCATGTCTCTCTCTCTCTTTCCGTCTCTCTCTCTCTCTGTCCGTGTCTCTCTCTCTCTGTCCGTGTCTCTCTCTCTCTCTGTCCGTGTCTCTCTCTCTCTGTCCGTGTCTCTCTCTCTCTGTCCGTGTCTCTCTCTCTCTGTCCGTGTCTCTCTCTCTCTGTCCGTGTCTCTCTCTCTCTGTCCGTGTCTCTCTCTCTCTGTCCGTGTCTCTCTCTCTCTGTCCGTGTCTCTCTCGCTGTCCGTGCCTCTCTGTCCGTGTCTCTGTCTCTGTCCGTGTCTGTCTCTCTCTCTGTCCGTGTCTCTCTCTCTCTGCCCGTCTCTCTCTCTCTCTCTCTCTGTCCGTGTCTCTCTCTCTCTGTCCGTGTCTCTCTCTCTCTGTCCGTGTCTATCTCGCTGTCCGTGTCTCTCTCGCTGTCCGTGTCTCTGTCTCTGTCCGTGTCTCTGTCTCTGTCCGTGTCTCTCTCTCTCTGTCCGTGTCTCTCTCTCTCTGTCTGTGTCTCTCTCTCTCTCGATGAAGACCCTGGAGGATATGGGCTGTGCGTCCTGGCTGGTATCTCTCTCACTCTCGCTCTCCCTGCCTCTCTGCCTGCCCCTCTCTCTCTCTCTCTGTCCGTGCCTCTCTCTCTGTCCGTGCCTCTCTCTCTCTGTCCGTGCCTCTCTCTCTCTGTCCGTCTCTCTCTCCCTGTCCGTCTCTCTCTCTCTCTCTCTGTCCGTCTCTCTCTCTCTCTCTCTGTCCGTCTCTCTCTCTGTCCGTGCCTCTCTCTCTCTGTCCGTGCCTCTCTCTCTCTGTCCGTCTCTCTCTCTCTCTCTGTCCGTGCCTCTCTCTCTCTCTGTCCGTGTCTCTCTTTCTCTGTCCGTGCCACTCTCTCTCTCTGTCCGTGTCTCTCTCTCTCTCTGTCCGTGTCTCTCTCTCTGTCCGTGTCTCTCTCTCTGTCCGTGTCTCTCTCTCTCTGTCCGTGTCTCTCTCTCTCTGTCCGTGTCTCTCTCTCTCTGTCCGTGTCTCCCTCTCTCTATCCGTGCCTCTATCTGTCCGTCTCTCTCTCTCTCTCTGTCCGTGTCTCTCTCTCTCTGTCCGTGTCTCTCTCGCTGTCCGTGCCTCTCTGTCCGTGTCTCTGCCTCTGTCCGTGTCTCTCTCTCTGTCCGTGTCTCTCTCTCTGTCCGTGTCTCTCTCTCTCTGTCCGTGTCTCTCTCTCCCTCTGCGTGTCTCGCTCTCTCTGTCCATGCCTCTCTCTCTCTCTTTCCGTCTCTCTCTCTCTCTCTGTCCGTGTCTCTCTCTCTCTGTCCGTGTCTCTCTCTCTCTCTGTCCGTGTCTCTCTCTCTCTCTGTCCGTGCCTCTCTCTCTATCTGTCCGTGCCTCTCTCTCTCTCTGTCCGTGTCTCTCTCTCTCTGTCCGTGTCTCTCTCTCTCTCTGTCCGTGTCTCTCTCTCACTCTGTCCGTGTCTCTCTCTCTCTGTCCGTGCCTCTCTCTCTGTCCGTGTCTCTCTCTCTCTCTGTCCGTGTCTCTCTCTCTCTGCCCGTCTCTCTCTCTCTCTCTCTGTCCGTGTCTCTCTCTCTCTGTCCGTGTCTCTCTCGCTGTCCGTGCCTCTCTCTGTCCGTGTCTCTCTCTCTGTCCGTGTCTCTCTCTCTCTGTCCGTGTCTCTCTCTCTCTGTCCGTGTCTCTCTCTCTCTGTCCGTGTCTCTCTCTCTCTGTCTGTGTCTCTCTCTCTCTCGATGAAGACCCTGGAGGATATGGGCTGTGCGTCCTGGCTGGTATCTCTCTCACTCTCGCTCTCCCTGCCTCTCTGCCTGCCTCTCTCTCTCTCTCTCTGTCCGTGCCTCTCTCTCTCTGTCCGTGCCTCTCTCTCTCTGTCCGTCTCTCTCTCCCTGTCCGTCTCTCTCTCTCTCTCTCTGTCCGTCTCTCTCTCTCTCTCTCTGTCCGTCTCTCTCTCTCTCTCTCTGTCCGTCTCTCTCTCTCTCTTTCCGTGCCTCTCTCTCTCTGTCCGTGCCTCTCTCTCTCTGTCCGTCTCTCTCTCTCTCTCTGTCCGTGTCTCTCTCTCTCTGTCCGTGACTCTCTCTCCCTCTGTCCATGTCTCTCTCTCTCTTTCCGTCTCTCTCTCTCTCTTTCCGTCTCTCTCTCTCTCTGTCCGTGTCTCTCTCTCTCTGTCCGTGCCTCTCTCTCTCTGTCCGTGTCTCTCTCTCTCTGTCCGTGTCTCTCTCTCTCTGTCCGTGTCTCTCTCTCTCTGTCCGTGTCTCTCTCTCTCTGTCTGTGTCTCCCTCTCTCTGTCCGTGCCTCTCTCTATCTGTCCGTCTCTCTCTCTCTCTCTCTGTCCGTGTCTCTCTCTCTCTGTCCGTGTCTCTCTCGCTGTCCGTGCCTCTCTGTCCATGTCTCTGTCTCTGTCCGTGTCTGTCTCTCTCTCTGTCCCTCTCTCTGTCCGTGTCTCTCTCTCTCTGCCCGTGTCTCTCTCTCTCTCTCTGTCCATGTCTCTCTCTCTCTGTCCGTGTCTCTCTCTCTCTGTCCGTGTCTCTCTCGCTGTCCGTGCCTCTCTCTGTCCGTGTCTCTGTCTCTGTCCGTGTCTCTCTCTCTGTCCGTGTCTCTCTCTCTCTGTCTGTGTCTCTCTCCCTCTGTGCGTGTCTCGCTCTCTCTGTCCATGCCTCTCTCTCTCTTTCCGTCTCTCTCTCTCTCTCTGTCCGTGTCTCTCTCTCTCTGTCCGTGTCTCTCTCTCTCTGTCCGTGTCTCTCTCTCTCTCTGTCCGTGTCTCTCTCTGTCCGTGCCTCTCTCTCTCTCTGTCCGTGTCTCTCTTTCTCTGTCCGTGCCACTCTCTCTCTCTGTCAGTGCCTCTCTCTCTCTCTGTCCGTGTCTCTCTCTCTGTCCGTGTCACTCTCTCTCTGTCCGTGTCTCTCTCTCTCTGTCCGTGTCTCTCTCTCTCTGTCCGTGTCTCCCTCTCTCTGTCCGTGCCTCTCTCTATCTGTCCGTCTCTCTCTCTCTCTCTGTCCGTGTCTCTCTCTCTCTGTCCGTGTCTCTCTCGCTGTCCGTGCCTCTCTGTCCGTGTCTCTGTCTCTGTCCGTGTATCTCTCTCTGTCCATGTCTCTCTCTCTGTCCGTGTCTCTCTCTCTCTGTCCGTGTGTCTCTCTCTCTCTGCGTGTCTCGCTCTCTCTGTCCATGCCTCTCTCTCTCTCTTTCCGTCTCTCTCTCTCTCTCTCTGTCCGTGTCTCTCTCTCTCTGTCCGTGTCTCTCTCTCTCGCTGTCCGTCTCTCTCTCTCTCTCTCTCTGTCCGTGCCTCTCTCTCTGTCCGTGCCTCTCTCGCTGTCCGTGCCTCTCTCGCTGTCCGTGCCTCTCTCTCTGTCCGTGCCTCTCTCGCTGTCCGTGCCTCTCTCGCTGTCCGTGCCTCTCTCGCTGTCCGTGCCTCTCTCGCTGTCCGTGCCTCTCTCTCTGTCCGTGCCTCTCTCGCTGTCCGTGCCTCTCTCGCTGTCCGTGCCGCTCTCGCTGTCCGTGCCACTCTCTCTCTGTCCGTGTCCCTCTCTCTCTCTGTCCGTGTCTCTCTCTCTCTGTCCGTGCCTCTCTCTCTCTGTCCGTGTCTCTCTCTCTCGGTCCGTGCCTCTCTCTCTCTGTCCGTGCCTCTCTCTCTCTGTCCGTGCCTCTCTCTCTCTGTCCGTGCCTCTCTCTCTCTGTCCGTGTCTCTCTCTCTCTGTCCGTGCCTCTCTCTCTCTCTCTCTGTCCGTGCCTCTCTCTCTCTGTCCGTGCCGCTCTCTCTCTCTCTCTGTCCGTGCCTCTCTTTCTCTGTCCGTGTCTCTCTCTCTCTGTCCGTCTCTCTCTCTCTGTCTCTGTCTGTCTCTCTCTCTCTGTCTGTCTCTCTCTCTCTCTGTCTGTCTCTCTCTCTCTGTCTGTCTCTCTCTCTCTGTCTGTCTCTCTCTCTCTGTCTGTCTCACTCTGTCTGTCTTACTCTGTGTCTCTCTCTGTCTGTCTCTCTCTCTCTGTCTGTCTATCTATCTGTGTGTCTCTCTCTCTCCCCCTCTCTGTCTGTGTGCGTCTCTCTCTCTCTCGTTGAAGACCCTGGAGGATATGGGCTGTGCGTCCTGGCTGGCATCTCTCTCACTCTCGCTCTCCCTGCCTCTCTGCCTGCCTCTCTCTCTCTCTCTGTCCGTGCCTCTCTCTCTCTGTCCGTGCCTCTCTCTCTCTGTCCGTCTCTCTCTCCCTGTCCGTCTCTCTCTCTCTCTCTCTGTCCGTCTCTCTCTCTCTCTCTCTCTGTCCGTGTCTCTCTCTCTCTGTCCATGCCTCTCTCTCTCTGTCCGTGCCTCTCTCTCTCTGTCCGTCTCTCTCTCTCTCTCTGTCCGTGTCTCTCTCTCTCTGTCCGTGACTCTCTCTCTCTCTGTCCATGTCTCTCTCTCTCTTTCCGTCTCTCTCTCTCTCTGTCCGTGTCTCTCTCTCTCTGTCCGTGTCTCTCTCTCTCTCTGTCCGTGTCTCTCTCTCTCTGTCCGTGTCTCTCTCTCTCTGTCCGTGTCTCTCTCGCTGTCCGTGCCTCTCTGTCCGTGTCTCTGTCTCTGTCCGTGTCTGTCTCTCTCTCTGTCCGTGTCTCTCTCTCTCTGCCCGTCTCTCTCTCTCTCTCTCTGTCCGTGTCTCTCTCTCTCTGTCCGTGTCTCTCTCTCTCTGTCCGTGTCTATCTCGCTGTCCGTGTCTCTCGCTGTCCGTGTCTCTGTCTCTGTCCGTGTCTCTGTCTCTGTCCGTGTCTCTCTCTCTCTCTGTCCGTGTCTCTCTCTCTCTCGATGAAGACCCTGGAGGATATGGGCTGTGCGTCCTGGCTGGTATCTCTCTCACTCTCGCTCTCCCTGCCTCTCTGCCTGCCCCTCTCTCTCTCTCTCTGTCCGTGCCTCTCTCTCTCTGTCCGTGCCTCTCTCTCTCTGTCCGTGCCTCTCTCTCTCTGTCCGTCTCTCTCTCCCTGTCCGTCTCTCTCTCTCTCTCTCTGTCCGTCTCTCTCTCTCTCTCTCTGTCCGTCTCTCTCTCTGTCCGTGCCTCTCTCTCTCTGTCCGTGCCTCTCTCTCTCTGTCCGTCTCTCTCTCTCTCTCTGTCCGTGCCTCTCTCTCTCTCTCTGTCCGTGTCTCTCTTTCTCTGTCCGTGCCACTCTCTCTCTCTGTCCGTGTCTCTCTCTCTCTCTGTCCGTGTCTCTCTCTCTGTCCGTGTCTCTCTCTCTGTCCGTGTCTCTCTCTCTCTGTCCGTGTCTCTCTCTCTCTGTCCGTGTCTCTCTCTCTCTGTCCGTGTCTCCCTCTCTCTATCCGTGACTCTCTCTATCTGTCCGTCTCTCTCTCTCTCTCTGTCCGTGTCTCTCTCTCTCTGTCCGTGTCTCTCTCGCTGTCCGTGCCTCTCTGTCCGTGTCTCTGCCTCTGTCCGTGTCTCTCTCTCTGTCCGTGTCTCTCTCTCTGTCCGTGTCTCTCTCTCTCTGTCCGTGTCTCTCTCTCCCTCTGCGTGTCTCGCTCTCTCTGTCCATGCCTCTCTCTCTCTCTTTCCGTCTCTCTCTCTCTCTCTGTCCGTGTCTCTCTCTCTCTGTCCGTGTCTCTCTCTCTCTCTGTCCGTGTCTCTCTCTCTCTCTGTCCGTGCCTCTCTCTCTATCTGTCCGTGCCTCTCTCTCTCTCTGTCCGTGTCTCTCTCTCTCTGTCCGTGTCTCTCTCTCTCTCTGTCCGTGTCTCTCTCTCACTCTGTCCGTGTCTCTCTCTCTCTGTCCGTGCCTCTCTCTCTGTCCGTGTCTCTCTC
>NC_092730.1:17504041-17511541 GCF_047496885.1 Scyliorhinus torazame | reverse complement strand
CTCTCGCTGTCCGTGCCTCACTCGCTGTCCGTGCCTCTCTCTCTCTGTCCGTGTCCCTCTCTCTCTCTGTCCGTCTCTCTCTCTCTCTCTCTCTCTGTCCGTGCCTCTCTCTCTCTGTCCGTGCCTCTCTCTCTCTGTCCGTGCCTCTCTCTCACTCTCTCTCTGTCCGTGCTTCTCTCTCTCTGTCCGTGCCTCTCTCTCTCTGTCCGTGCCTCTCTCTCTCTGTCCGTGCCTCTCTCTCTGTCCGTGCCTCTCTCTCCCTCTCTCTGTCCGTGCCCCTCTCTCTCTCTCTCTCTGTCCGTGCCTCTCTCTCTCTGTCCGTGCCTCTCTCTCTCTCTCTCTCTGTCCGTGCCTCTCTCTCTCTGTCCATCTCTCTCTCTCTCTCTGTCCATGTCGCTCTCTCTCGCTGTCTGTCTCTCTCTCTCGCTGTCCGTCTCTCTCTCTGTCCGTGTCTCTCTCTCTCTGTCCGTCTCTCTCTCTCTGTCCGTGTCGCTCTCTCTCTGTCCGTGTCTCTCTCTGTGTCCGCCTCTCTCTCTGTCCGTGTCTCTCTCTCTCTGTCCGTCTCTCTCTCTCTCTGTCCGTCTCTCTCTTTCACTATGTCCGTGTTTCTCTCTGTCCGTCTCTCTCTCTCTCGCTGTCTGTCTCTATCTCTCGCTGTCCGTCTCTCTCTCTGTCCGTCTCTCTCTCTCGCTGTCCGTCTCTCTCTCTCTTTCTGTCCGTCTCTCTCTCTCTCTCTGTCCGTCTCTCTCTCTCTGTCCGTATCTCTCTCTCTCTGTCCGTATCTCTCTCTCTCTCTCTGTCCGTGTCTCTCTCTCTCTGTCCGTGTCTCTCTCTCTCTGTCCGTGTCTCTCTCTCTCTGTCCGTGTCTCTCTCTCTCTCTGTCCGTGTCTCTCTCTCTCTCTGTCCGTGTCTCTCTCTCTCTCTGTCCGTCTCTCTCTCTCTGTCCTTGTCGCTCTCTCTCTGTCCGTGTCTCTCTCTCTCTGTCCGTCTCTCTCTCTCTCTGTCCGTCTCTCTCTTTCACTATGTCCGTGTTTCTCTCTGTCCGTCTCTCTCTCTCTCGCTGTCTGTCTCTATCTCTCGCTGTCCGTCTCTCTCTCTGTCCGTCTCTCTCTCTCGCTGTCCGTCTCTCTCTCTCTTTCTGTCCGTCTCTCTCTCTCTCTGTCCGTCTCTCTCTCTCTGTCCGTATCTCTCTCTCTCTGTCCGTGTCTCTCTCGCTGTCCGTGCCTCTCTCTCTGTCCGTGTCTCTCTCTGTCCGTGTCTCTCTCTCTCTGTCCGTGTCTCTCTCTCTCTGTCTGTGTCTCTCTCTCTCTGTGCGTGTCTCGCTCTCTCTGTCCATGCCTCTCTCTCTCTGTCCGTGTCTCTCTCTCTCTGTCCGTGCCTCTCTCTCTGTCCGTGCCTCTCTCTCTTTCTCTGTCCGTGTCTCTCTCTCTCTGTCCGTGTCTCTCTCTCTCTGTCCGTCTCTCTCTCTCTCTCTCTCTGTCCGTGCCTCTCTCTCTCTGTCCGTGCCTCTCTCTCTCTGTCCGTCTCGCTCTCTCTCTCTCTCTGTCCGTGTCTCTCTCTCTCTCTTTCCGTCTCTCTCTCTCGCTGTCCGTGTCTCGCTCTCTCTCTGTCCGTGTCTCTCTCTCTCTTTCCGTCTCTCTCTCTCTCTGTCCGTGTCTCTCTCTCTCTCTTTCCGTGTCTCTCTCTCTCTCTACGTGTCTCTCTCTCTCTGCCCATGTCTCTCTCTCTCTGCCCGTGTCTCTCTCTCTCTCTCTGTCCGTGTCTCTCTCTCTCTGTCCGTGTCTCTCTCTCTCTGTCCGTGTCTCTCTCGCTGTCCGTGCCTCTCTCTCTGTCCGTGTCTCTCTCTGTCCGTGTCTCTCTCTCTCTGTCCGTGTCTCTCTCTCTCTGTCTGTGTCTCTCTCTCTCTGTGCGTGTCTCGCTCTCTCTGTCCATGCCTCTCTCTCTCTGTCCGTGTCTCTCTCTCTCTGTCCGTGTCTCTCTCTCTCTCTGTCCGTCTCTCTCTCTCTCTCTCTCTGTCCGTGCCTCTCTCTCTCTGTCCGTGCCTCTCTCTCTCTGTCCGTCTCGCTCTCTCTCTCTCTCTGTCCGTGTCTCTCTCTCTCTCTTTCCGTCTCTCTCTCTCGCTGTCCGTGTCTCGCTCTCTCTCTGTCCGTGTCTCTCTCTCTCTTTCCGTCTCTCTCTCTCTCTGTCCGTGTCTCTCTCTCTCTCTTTCCGTGTCTCTCTCTCTCTCTACGTGTCTCTCTCTCTCTGCCCATGTCTCTCTCTCTCTGCCCGTGTCTCTCTCTCTCTCTCTGTCCGTGTCTCTCTCTCTCTGTCCGTGTCTCTCTCTCTCTGTCCGTGTCTCTCTCGCTGTCCGTGCCTCTCTCTCTGTCCGTGTCTCTCTCTGTCCGTGTCTCTCTCTCTCTGTCCGTGTCTCTCTCTCTCTGTCCGTGTCTCTCTCTCTCTGTCTGTGTCTCTCTCTCTCTGTGCGTGTCTCGCTCTCTCTGTCCATGCCTCTCTCTCTCTGTCCGTGTCTCTCTCTCTCTGTCCGTGTCTCTCTCTCTCTCTGTCCGTGTCTCTCTCTCAGTCCGTGCCTCTCTCTCTCTCTGTCCGTGTCTCTCTTTCTCTGTCCGTGCCTCTCTCTCTCTCTGTCCGTGTCTCTCTCTCTCTCTCTGTCCGTGTCTCTCTCTCTGTCCGTGCCTCTCTCTCTGTCCGTGCCTCTCTCTCTGTCCGTGCCTCTCTCTCTGTCCGTGCCTCTCTCTCTCTCTCTGTCCGTGTCTCTCTCTCTCGGTCCGTGTCTCTCTCTCTCTGTCCGTGCCTCTCTCTCTCTGTCCGTGCCTCTCTCTCTCTGTCCGTGCCTCTCTCTCTCTGTCCGTGCCTCTCTCGCTGTCCGTGCCTCTCTCGCTGTCCGTGCCTCTCTCGCTGTCCGTGCCTCTCTCGCTGTCCGTGCCTCTCTCGCTGTCCGTGCCTCACTCGCTGTCCGTGCCTCTCTCTCTCTGTCCGTGTCCCTCTCTCTCTCTGTCCGTCTCTCTCTCTCTCTCTCTCTCTGTCCGTGCCTCTCTCTCTCTGTCCGTGCCTCTCTCTCTCTGTCCGTGTCCCTCTCTCTCTCTGTCCGTCTCTCTCTCTCTCTCTCTCTCTGTCCGTGTCTCTCTCTCTCTGTCCGTCTCTCTCTCTCTGTCCTTGTCGCTCTCTCTCTGTCCGTGTCTCTCTCTCTCTGTCCGTCTCTCTCTCTCTCTGTCCGTCTCTCTCTTTCACTATGTCCGTGTTTCTCTCTGTCCGTCTCTCTCTCTCTCGCTGTCTGTCTCTATCTCTCGCTGTCCGTCTCTCTCTCTGTCCGTCTCTCTCTCTCGCTGTCCGTCTCTCTCTCTCTTTCTGTCCGTCTCTCTCTCTCTCTGTCCGTCTCTCTCTCTCTGTCCGTATCTCTCTCTCTCTGTCCGTGTCTCTCTCGCTGTCCGTGCCTCTCTCTCTGTCCGTGTCTCTCTCTGTCCGTGTCTCTCTCTCTCTGTCCGTGTCTCTCTCTCTCTGTCTGTGTCTCTCTCTCTCTGTGCGTGTCTCGCTCTCTCTGTCCATGCCTCTCTCTCTCTGTCCGTGTCTCTCTCTCTCTGTCCGTGCCTCTCTCTCTGTCCGTGCCTCTCTCTCTTTCTCTGTCCGTGTCTCTCTCTCTCTGTCCGTGTCTCTCTCTCTCTGTCCGTCTCTCTCTCTCTCTCTCTGTCCGTGCCTCTCTCTCTCTGTCCGTGCCTCTCTCTCTCTGTCCGTCTCGCTCTCTCTCTGTCCGTGTCTCTCTCTCTCTCTTTCCGTCTCTCTCTCTCGCTGTCCGTGTCTCGCTCTCTCTCTGTCCGTGTCTCTCTCTCTCTTTCCGTCTCTCTCTCTCTCTGTCCGTGTCTCTCTCTCTCTCTGTCCGTGACTCTCTCTCTCTGTCCGTGCCTCTCTCTCTCTGTCCGTGCCTCTCTCTCTCTGTCCGTGCCTCTCTCTCTCTGTCCGTGCCTCTCTCTCTCTCTGTCCGTGCCTCTCTCTCTCTGTCCGTGTCCCTCTCTCTCTGTCCGTGTCTCTCTCTGTGTCCGTGTCTCTCTCTCTCTGTCCGTCTCTCTCTCTCACTCTGTCCGTGTCTCTCCCTGTGTCTCTCTCTGTCTGTCCGTCTCTCTCTCTCTCGCTGTCCGTCTCTCTCTCTCGCTGTCCGTCTCTCTCTCTCGCTGTCCGTCTCTCTCTCTCTGTCCGTGTCTCTCTCTGTGTCCGTCTCTCTCTCTCGCTGTCCGTCTCTCTCTCTGTCTGTCCGTCTCTCTCTCTCTGTCCGTATCTCTCTCTCTGTCCGTATCTCTCTCTCCGTATCTCTCTCTCTCTCTCTGTCCGTATCTCTCTCTCTCTCTCTGTCCGACTCTCTCTCTCTCTGTCCGTGCCTCTCTCTCTCTGTCCGTGTCTCTCTCTCTCTGTCCGTGTCTCTCTCTGTCGGTCCATCTCTCTCTCTCGCTGTCCGTGTCTCTCACTCTCTGTCCGTCTCTCTCTCTCTCTGTCCGTCTCTCTCTCTCTGTCTGTCTCTCTCTCTCTCTCTCTGTCCGTGCCTCTCTCTATGTCCGTGTGTCTCTCTGTGTCCCTCTCTCTCTCTGTCTGTCTCTCTCTCTCTCTCTGTCCGTATCTCTCTCTCTCCGTGTCTCTCTCTCTGTCCGTGTCTCTCTATCTGTCCATGTCTCTCTATCTGTCCGTGTCTCTCTATCTGTCCGTGTCTCTCTCTATCTGTCTCTGTCTCTCTCTATCTGTCCGTGTCTCTCTCTCTCTCTGTCCGTGTCCCTCTCTCTCTCTGTCCGTGTCCCTCTCTCTCTCTGCCCGTGTCCCTCTCTCTCCGTGTCCCTCTCTCTCTGTCCGTGTCCCTCTCTCTCTGTCCGTGTCTCTCTCTCTCTGTCTCTCTCTGTCTGTCTCACTCTCTGTCTGTCTCACTCTCTCTCGCTGTCCGTCTCTCTCGCTGTCCGTCTCTCTCGCTGTCCGTCTCTCTCTCTCTCTCTCTGTCCGTGTCTCTCTCTGTGTCCGTATCTCTCTCTCGCTGTCCGTCTCTCTCTCTCTCTGTCCGTCTCTCTCTCTCTGTCCGTATCTCTCTCTCTCTGTCCGTATCTCTCTCTCTCTGTCCGTATCTCTCTCTCTCTGTCCGTATCTCTCTCTCTCTCTGTCCGTGTCTCTCTCTCTCTCTGTCCGTGTCTCTCTCTCTCTGTCCGTCTCTCTCGCTGTCCGTGTCTCTCTCTGTCTGTCCATCTCTCTCTCTCGCTGTCCGTGTCTCTCTCTGTCCGTGTCTCTCTCTCTGTCCGTGTCTCTCTCTCTGTCCGTGTCTCTCTCTCTGTCCGTGTCTCTCTCTCTGTCCGTGTCTCTCTCTCTGTCCGTGTCTCTCTCTGTGTCCGTCTCTCTCTCTGTCTGTCTCTCTCTGTCCGTGTCTCTCTATCTGTCCGTGTCTCTCTATCTGTCCGTGTCTCTCTCTATCTGTCCGTGTCTCTCTCTATCTGTCCGTGTCTCTCTCTCTCTCTCTGTCCATGTCCCTCTCTCTCTCTGTCCGTGTCCCTCTCTCTCTCTGTCCGTGTCCCTCTCTCTCCGTGTCCCTCTCTCTCCGTGCCCATCTCTCTCTGTCCTGGTCTCTCTCTCTGTCTCTCTCTGTCTGTCTCACTCTCTGTCTGTCTCACTCTCTGTCCGTGTCTCTCTCTCTCTCTGTCCGTGCCTCTCTCTCTCTGTCCGTGCCTCTCTCTCTCTCTGTCCGTGACTCTCTCTCTCTGTCCGTGCCTCTCTCTCTCTCTCTCTGTCCGTGCCTCTCTCTCTCTGTCCGTGCCTCTCTCTCTCTGTCCGTGCCTCTCTCTCTCTCTGTCCGTGCCTCTCTCTCTCTCTGTCCGTGTCCCTCTCTCTCTGTCCGTGTCTCTCTCTGTGTCCGTGTCTCTCTCTCTCTGTCCGTCTCTCTCTCTCACTCTGTCCGTGTCTCTCTCTGTGTCTCTCTCTGTCTGTCCGTCTCTCTCTCTCTCGCTGTCCGTCTCTCTCTCTCGCTGTCCGTCTCTCTCTCTCTCTGTCCGTGTCCCTCTCTCTCTGTCCGTGTCTCTCTCTCTCTGTCCGTGTCTCTCTCTCTCTGTCCGTGTCTCTCTCTCTCCGTCCGTGTCTCTCTCTCCGTCCGTGTCTCTCTCTCCGTCCGTGTCTCTCTCTCTCCGTCCGTGTCTCTCTCTCCGTCCGTATCTCTCTCTCTCCATGTCTCTCTCTCTGTCCGTGTCTCTCTATCTGTCCGTGTCTCTCTCTATCTGTCCGTGTCTCTCTCTATCTGTCCGTGTCTCACTCTCTCTCTATCTGTCCGTGTCTCACTCTCTCTCTATCTGTGTCTCCCTCTCTCTCTGTCCGTGTCCCTCTCTCTCTGTCCGTGTCCCTCTCTCTCTCTGTCCTTGTCCCTCTCTCTCTCTGTCCTTGTCCCTCTCTCTCTGTCCGTGTCCCTCTCTCTCCCTGCCCCCCTCTCTCTGCCCGTGTCTCACTCTCTGTATGTCTCTCTCTCTCTGTCTCTCTCTGTCTGTCTCACTCTCTGTCTGTCTCACTCTCTGTCTGTCTCACTCTCTGTCCGTGTCTCTCACTCTCTCCGTGTCTCTCACTCTCTCTGTCCGTGTCTCTCTCTCTCTGTCTGTGTCTCTCTCTCTCTGTCCGTGTCTCTCTCTCTCTGTCCGTGTCTCTCTCTCTTTGTCCGTGTCTCTCTCTCTCCGTCCGTGTCTCTCTCTCTCCGTCCGTGTCTCTCTCTCCGTCCGTGTCTCTCTCTCTCCGTCCGTGTCTCTCTCTCTCTCTGTCCGTATCTCTCTCTCTCTGTCCGTGCCTCTCTCTCTCTGTCCGTGTCTCTCTCTCCGTCCGTGTCTCCCTCTCCGTCCGTGTCTCTCTCTCCGTCCGTGTCTCTCTCTCCGTCTGTGTCTCTCTCTCTCCGTCCGTGTCTCTCTCTCTCTCTGTCCGTATCTCTCTCTCTCTGTCCGTGTCTCTCTCTCTCTCTATGTCTGTCTCACTCTCTGTCTCACTCTCTGTCTGTCTTACACTCTGTGTCTCTCCCTGTCTGTGTGTCTCTCTCTCTCTGTCTGTCTCTCTCTCTCTGTCTGTCTCTCTCTCTCTGTCTGTCTCTCTCACTCTGTCCGTCTCTCTCTCTCTGTCTGTCTCTCTCTGTCTCTCTCTGTCTCTCTCTCTCTGTCTGTCTCTCTCTCTCTGTCTGTCTCTCTCTCTCTGTCTGTCTCACTCTGTCTGTCTCTCTCTCTGTCTGTCTGTCTGTCTATCTGTGTGCGTCTCGCTCTCGATGAAGACCCTGGAGGATATGGGCTGTGCGTGCCTCTCTCTCTCTGTCCGTGCCTCTCTCTCTCTGTCCGTGCCCCTCTCTCTCTGTCCGTGCCTCTCTCACTGTCCGTGCCTCTCTCGCTGTCCGTGCCTCTCTCGCTGTCCGTGCCTCTCTCGCTGTCCGTGCCTCTCTCGCTGTCCTGCCTCACTCGCTGTCCGTGCCTCACTCGCTGTCCGTGCCTCTCTCTCTCTGTCCGTGTCCCTCTCTCTCTCTGT
>NC_092730.1:17484041-17489041 GCF_047496885.1 Scyliorhinus torazame | reverse complement strand
TGCTGTGATTCCCACACAGCCGCATAGCTCCTGGGAAGAAACTTGGAATTGGGGACGGGGGGGGGGGGGGGGGGGGGGGCGGGGGGGGGGGGGGGGGGGTGGAGATGGGGCTGTGATTCCCCACACAGCCAAATAGTTCCTTGGATGAAACTTGGGGTGGGGGTGGAGTAGGGGGCTGTGATTCCTCACGCAGCCGGATAGTTCCTTGGATGAAACTTGGGCTGGGGGTGGAGTAGGTGGCTGTGATTCCTCACGCAGCCGGATAGCTCCTTGGATGAAACTTGGAATTGGAGATGTGTGTGGAGATTGGGCTGTGATTCCCCACACAGCCGAATAGCTCCTGGGAAGGGGCTGGGTTTAGCATACAGGGCTAAATCGCTGGCTTTTAAAGCAGACCAAGGCAGGCCAGCAGCACGGTTCAATTCCCGTACCAGCCTCCCCGAACAGGCCGCCGGAATGTGGCGACTAGGGGCTTTTCACAGTAACTTCATTTGAAAGCCTACTTGTGACAAGCGATTTTCATTTCAAGAAACTTGGGGATGGGGGTGGAGTAGGAGCGGCAATTCCTCCTCACGCAGCCGGATTGGTCCTTGGATGAAACTCGGAACGGAGGGGAGGGGGGGGTGTTGGAGTCAACGGCTGTGATTCCCCACACAGGAGGCGGATAGCCCCTTGGCACCCGGGAAGGGTCGGGGAAACTAGACTTACCAGCAGCGCCACGGTGAAAGAGTAGCTCCATGCGAGAAACGATTCTGTGATCGAGTGCGCCACGATGTCGTTGCAAAGGACTCCCGCGTGGACGAAGCAGAAAATTAAGGAGAGGGTGATGAAACCGTTCTTCTTCTGGATGTGCAGGAAGCAGAACCGCTGCTTCCAGCTCGCTTTCTCGATGTCGACCTGCTCCGCCCTGACGCCGATCGCTTTGGTGTCTTCTGCTTTCGGCACAGCTTCTCCTGAGTGTCCATCGGGCGGGGTGGGGAGAGGGGGGCTGCTGGGTGCATAGCCCTCCTTTGAAGGAGGGCTGGCGGGGACGGGGTGGGGGGAGGGGGGGAGGTGTGGGGAGAGTGGCTCCGTATCGTAGCGGGAAAGGGCTGGGGGGGTGGGGGGAGAACGCCATGGGTACTGTTGGCACGGCAACAGAATGCCCCAGCAGCAACAGAACCGTGCCGCTGGACGCCATTGTGACACGGCCGCGGGGGGGTTCCTGTGGGCCCACGCGGCAGTAGGCCTGTCCCTTGTGAGTGGAATAGACCTCACGGCCTGGGGGTTTCCGGGGGAGCGTCCTCCCTGTGTACCCGGGCAAACAAAAGTCTTCCCAGGAGATTTTCCAGCGGGACTCGCTACCGAATGACGGGGTTGGGTTGGCGGGGTAGACCGACCATCTTCTACAAAAATATGGCAGGATTGGTGGGAACTGACGGAGGCAGGCAACCTGATTCCCTCTGGCATGGACGAAACATAAACGCCACAGTGCAAGAAACGTGAGCAGGAGTGGAACGTTCGGGCCCTCGAGCCTGTGCCGTCATTGTGGCTGATCTGGGGTTCCGACTCCCATTTTCCCTGCCCCGCTCCCTCACATCCCACAATTCCCCAAGGGACCGAAAATCTGCCCGTACCCGCAGCCTTGGATATGTTCAACGGCGGAGCACCTACGATTCTCTGCGGGAGGGCATCCAAAAGGTTCACAGTGAAGAGATTTCTCCTCATCTCGGTCCCCAAAATGGCCGACTCCTTCCCCGAGTGAAGAAATTTCTCCTCATCTCCTTCCCCAAGTGAAGAGATTTCTCCTCATCTCGGTCCCCAAAATGGCCGACTCCTTCCCCGAGTGAAGAAATTTCTCCTCATCTCCTTCCCCAAGTGAAGAGATTTCTCCTCATCTCAGTCCCCAAAATGGCCGACTCCTTCCCCAAGTGAAGAAATCTCTCCTCATCTCGGTCCCCAAAAATGGCCGACTCCTTCCCCGAGTGAAGAAATTTCTCCTCACCTCGGTCCCCAAAATGGCCGACTCCTTCCGAGTGAAGAAATTTCTCCTCATCTCGGTCCCCAAAATGGCCGACTCCTTCCCCAAGTGAAGAAATTTCTCCTCATCTCGGTTCCCAAAATGGCCGACTCCTTCCCCGAGTGAAGAAATTTCTCCTCATCTCCTTCCCCAAGTGAAGAAATTTCTCCTCATCTCAGTCCCCAAAATGGCCGACTCCTTCCCCAAGTGAAGAAATTTCTCCTCATCTCGGTCCACAAAATGGCCGACTGTAGAAGCCAGGTATTTCAAATACAACTAGTATAGGTAAAAGATAGCTGTTTAAGCATAAATATTAAGCCCCAGTTTTAAATACCCATTTATACAGCATAATTCACTTACTGAGGTCCGTTGTTCTGGCAAATGCATATTTTCAAAGTCAGTGTGACATTAAAACACAAGCTGTACCAGATATCAGATCAAGGACGAAGCAGGCACCATAGCAACATGAAGGCACCATTGTTCACAATGCAGATAACAGCTAAGTCAGCAGAAGACCAGTTTTTGTTGGTAAAGATTAAGCAGACTATCGCATTCCATAACATGCACAAATTGTCAGACATGAAACAATTAAAAAATAATGTTGCACATTGAAGATGGACGGCTTGCCGTCAAATCAAATGTGTTTGAGTCTAACGCAAACCAATTAGGATTGTTTTGGGGTGTGATTAGATTACTTAGGACAGATATGAAAGTGTATAACTGAAAAGTTTCCACCCGCCATAGTGGTCTTTTTCGGGGTGTTAGTCTGTCAGTGATGTAGTCTGTCAGGGTGTTAATCTGTCTGTTAGTTCAGTCTTTCTGTTAGTTTGTTAGTCTGTCCTTAATTGTCTGTCTTTAATTCTCTGAGTCTGTCAGTCTGTTTTAGTCAGCCTGTCTTTGTAGTGATGTGTATTTTTGACTTTGAGTTTAGCTGAAGATTAGCTCTCTCTCTCTCTCTTCATGTTTCATTTCCAGACTTTGACCTTTTAAAAGTTACTTTCGAGCTGTCTGCCTAAGCAAAAAGGTAATGTCTTTGATTCTTCTGAAGCTTCAAATTGTCTACGAATTGCCTTTTAAATGACTTTCAAATTGTAATCAAGCGACTACAAATAAAACAATTATTTTGGCACCTGAGAAGTTTTAACTGCAAATTTCTGCTGAGTCCCAGTATTCGCAAAGTGCTACTGGTAACCGAATAGTAGAAATAATATAAATTCCTTCAACTTTACACAGTCGAATATTACTAGGAATCAACAACTTGGCCGTAGTCCCGAAATATATTAGATCTTGCAACTTGTCGTAGTGCGCCAGGACTTTGGATTCATCAACTAAGCTTCCCCCAACTTGGCGTAGTTCGGCAGGTTGAGATCCTATCAATGAAAGATTCCAACACCGACTCCTAACCCGAGTGAAGAAATTTCTCCTTATCTCGGTCCCTAAATGGCCGACTTCTTCCCCGAGTGAAGAAATTTCTCCTCATCCCGGTCCCAAAATGGCCGGCTTCTTCCCCGAGTGAAGAAATGTCTCCTCATCTCGGTCCCAAAATGGCCGACTCTTTCCCCCCGAGTGAAGAAGTTTCTCCTCATCTCGGTCCCCAAAATGGCCGACTCCTTCCCCGAGTGAAGAAATTTCTCCTCATCTCGGTCCCAAAAGGGGCCGACTTCTTCCCCCGAGCGAAGAAATTTCCCCTCATCTCGGTCCCCAAAATGGCCGACTCTTTCCCCCGAGTGAAGAAGTTTCTCCTCATCTCGGTCCCAAAATGGCCGACTCTTTCCCCCGAGTGAAGAAGTTTCTCCTCATCTCGGTCCCCAAAATGGCCGACTCCTTCCCCGGGTGAAGAAATTTCTCCTCATCTCGGTCCCAAAATGGCCGACCTTCTTCCCCCGAGCAAAGAAATTTCCCCTCATCTCGGTCCCCAAAATGGCCGACTTCCCCCGAGTGAAGAAATTTCTCCTCATCTCGGTCCCAAAATGGCCGACTTCTTGCCCCGAGTGAAGAAATGTCTCCTCATCTCGGTCCCCAAAATGGCCGACTCTTTCCCCCGAGTGAAGAAGTTTCTCCTCATCTCGGTCCCAAAATGGCAGACTCTTTCCCCCGAGTGAAGAAGTTTCTCCTCATCTCGGTCCCCAAAATGGCCGACTCCTTCCCCCGAGTGAAGAAATTTCTCCTCATCTCGGTCCCAAAATGGCCGACTTCTTCCCCCGAGCGAAGGAATTTCCCCTCATCTCGGTCCCCAAAATGGCCGACTTCCCCAGAGTGAAGAAATTTCTCCTCATCTCGGTCCCAAAATGGCCGACTTCTTGCCCCGAGTGAAGAAATGTCTCCTCATCTCGGTCCCAAAATGGCCGACTTCTTCCCCCGAGCGAAGAAATTTCCCCTCATCTCGGTCCCAAAATGGCCGACTTCTTGCCCCGAGTGAAGAAAGTTCTCCTCATCTCGGTCCCCAAAATGTCCGAACTGCTGTGTGTGTGGGGGGTGGATCAGGGAGACGTATGTAGGCCAGACCGGTGGTAAGGGGCCAGATTTCCCTCTTCTGCCTGAGGGAACATTAGTGAACCAGATGGGAGAACAATTTAAATTGCCCCTTAATGTCCAAAACGTTAGGTGGCGTTACTGCGTTACGGGCATAGGGTGGAGACGTGGGCCTAGATAGTAGGGTGCTCTTTCCAAGGCCGGTGCAGACTCAGTGGGCCGAATGGCCTCCTTCTACACTGTAAGTCCTCAGCACTTTATTGACTCTTCAAGCAAGCATGACAGTATTTTACGTGGAGCGACAGGGAAAATCGGGATTGTTAGAGAACACCGGCTCATCGGCCCGAAACATTCAACCAAGACTGGAAGAAAACTTGGCCAACTTGCACCCAGATTACTATCGTCTAGGGCTGAATGGGGCAGAATCCTGCCTGAAGGCCTCAGGCTCTCAAATCCCTTCAGTTCAAGAAGGATCAACCCAATTAATGGCCTTGCAGAGTACTGACAAGACACTTTTTTAATTTAGTCT
>NC_092730.1:17468699-17473699 GCF_047496885.1 Scyliorhinus torazame | reverse complement strand
TCCGTTTCTCTCTCTCTCCGTGTCTCTCTCTCTGTCCGTGTCTCTCTCTCTGTCCGTGTCTCTCTCTCTCCGTGTCTTCTCTCTCCGTGTCTCTCTCTCTGTCCGTGTCTCTCTCTCTGTCCGTGTCTCTCTCTGTCCGTGTCTCTCTATCTGTCCGTGTCTCTCTATCTGTCCGTGTCTCTCTCTCTCTCTGTCCGTGTCCCTCTCTCTCTCTGTCCGTGTCCCTCTCTCTCTCTGTCCGTGTCCCTCTCTCTCCGTGTCCCTCTCTCTCCGTGTCCCTCTCTCTCTGTCTGTCTCTCTCTCTCTCTGTCCGTATCTCTCTCTCTCCGTGTCTCTCTCTCTGTCCGTGTCTCTCTATCTGTCCGTGTCTCTCTCTATCTGTCCGTGTCTCTCTCTATCTGTCTGTGTCTCTCTCTATCTGTCCGTCTCTCTCTCTCTCTCTCTGTCCGTGCCTCTCTCTTTCTCTCTCTCTGTCCGTGTCTCTCTCTCGCTGTCCGTGCCTCTCTCTCTCTGTCCGTGCCTGTCTCTCTCTGTCCGTCTCTCTCTCTCTCTCTCTCTGTCCGTCTCTCTCTCTCTCTCTCTCTCTGTCCGTGTCTCTCTCTCTCTGTCCGTGCCTCTCTCTCTCTGTCCGTGCCTCTCTCTCTCTGTCCGTGCCTCTCTCTCTCTGTCCGTGCCTCTCTCTCTCTGTCCGTGCCTCTCTCTCTCTGTCCGTCTCCCTCTCTCTCTCTCTGTCCGTGTCTCTCTCTCTCTGTCCGTGTCTCTCTCTGTCCGTGTCTCTCTCTCTGTCCGTGTCTCTCTCTCTCTGTCCGTGCCTCTCTCTCTCTCTTTCCGTCTCTCTCTCTCTCTCTGTCCGTGTCTCTCTCTCTCTGTCCGTGTCTCTCTCTCTCTGTCCGTGTCTCTCTCTCTCTCTGTCCGTGTCTCTCTCTCTCTTTCCGTCTCTCTCTCTGCGCGTGTCTCTCTCTCTCTCTGTCCGTGTCTCTCTCTGTCCGTGTCTCTCTCTCTCTCTCTCTACGTGTCTCTCTCTCTCTACGTGTCTCTCTCTCTCTGTCCGTGTCAGTCTCTCTCTGTCCGTGTCTCTCTCTCTCTGTCCGTGTCTCTCTCGCTGTCCGTGCCTCTCTCTGTCCGTGTCTCTCTCTCTCTTTCCGTCTCTCTCTCTGCCCGTGTCTCTCTCTCTCTCTGTCCGTGTCTCTCTCTGTCCGTGTCTCTCTCTCTCTCTACGTGTCACTCTCTCTCTGTCCGTGTCAGTCTCTCTCTGTCCGTGTCAGTCTCTCTCTGTCCGTGTTTCTCTCTCTCTGTCCGTGTCTCTCTCTCTCTGTCCGTGTCTCTCTCTCTCTGTCCGTGTCTCTCTCTGTCTGTCCGTGTCTCTGTCTCTGTCTGTCTCTCTCTCTGTCCGTGTCTCTCTATCTGTCCGTGTCTCTCTCTCTCCGTGTCTCTCTATCTGTCTGTGTCTCTCTCTCTCCGTGTCTCTCTCTCTGTCCGTGTCTCTCTATCTGTCCGTATCTCTCTCTCTCCGTGTCTCTCTCTCTGTCCGTGTCTCTCTCTCTGTCCGTGTCTCTCTCTCTCCGTGTCTTCTCTCTCCGTGTCTCTCTCTCTGTCCGTGTCTCTCTCTCTGTCCGTGTCTCTCTCTGTCCGTGTCTCTCTATCTGTCCGTGTCTCTCTATCTGTCCGTGTCTCTCTATCTGTCCGTGTCTCTCTATCTGTCCGTGTCTCTCTCTCTCTCTGTCCGTGTCCCTCTCTCTGTCCGTGTCCCTCTCTCTCTCTGTCCGTGTCCCTCTCTCTCCGTGTCCCTCTCTCTCCGTGTCCCTCTCTCTCCGTGTCCCTCTCTCTCCGTGTCCCTCTCTCTCTGTCCGTGTCTCTCTCTCTGTCTGTCTCTCTCTCTCTGTCTGTCTCACTCTCTGTCCATCTCACTCTCTCTGTCTGTCTCACTCTCTGTCCATCTCACTCTCTGTCCATCTCACTCTCTGTCCATCTCACTCTCTGTCTATCTCACTCTCATAGAACATAGAACATAGAAAATACAGCACAGAACAGGCCCTTCGGCCCACGATGTTGTGCCGAACCTTTGTCCTAGATTAATCATAGATTATCATTGAATCTACAGTGCAGAAGGAGGCCATTCGGCCCCCTGAGTCTGCACCAGCTCTTGGAAAGAGCACCCTACCCAAACTCAACACCTCCACCCAACACCAAGGGCAATTTGGACATTAAGGGCAATTTATCATTGGCCAATTCACCTAACCCGCACATCTTTGGACTGTGGGAGGAAACCGGAGCACCCGGAGGAAACCCACGCAGACACGGGGAGGACGTGCAGACTCCGCACAGACAATGACCCAAGCCGAAATCGAACCTGGGACCATGGATCTGTGAAGCAATTGTGCTATCCACAATGCTACCGTGCTGCCCTTAAGAACAAATAAATCTACACTATATAATTTTCCCGTAATCCATGTACCTATCCAACAGCTGCTTGAAGGTCACTAATGTTTCCGACTCAACTACTTCCACAGGCAGTGCATTCCATGCCCCCACTACTCTCTGGGTAAAGAACCTACCTCTGATATCCCTCCTATATCTTCCACCTTTCACCTTAAATTTATGTCCCCTTGTAATGGTGTGTTCCACCTGGGGAAAAAGTCTCTGACTGTCTACTCTATCTATTCCCCTGATCATCTTATAAACCTCTATCAAGTCGCCCCTCATCCTTCTCCGCTCTAATGAGAAAAGGCCTAGCACCCTCAACCTTTCCTCGTAGGACCTACTCTCCATTCCAGGCAACATCCTGGTAAATCTTCTTTGCACCTTTTCCAGAGCTTCCACATCCTTCCTAAAATGAGGCGACCAGAACTGTACACAGTACTCCAAATGTGGCCTTACCAAAGTTTTGTACAGCTGCATCATCACCTCACGGCTCTTAAATTCAATCCCTCTGTTAATGAACGCGAGCACACCATAGGCCTTCTTCACAGCTCTATCCACTTGAGTGGCAACTTTCAAAGATGTATGAACATAGACCCCAAGGTCTCTCTGCTCCTCCACAATGCCAAGAACTCTACCGTTAACCCTGTATTCCGCATTCATATTTGTCCTTCCAAAATGGACAACCTCACACTTTTCAGGGTTAAACTCCATCTGCCACTTCTCAGCCCAGCTCTGCATCCTATCTATGTCTCTTTGCAGCCGACAACAGCCCTCCTTACTATCCACAACTCCACCAATCTTCGTATCGTCTGCAAATTTACTGACCCACCCTTCAACTCCCTCATCCAAGTCATTAATGAAAATCACAAACAGCAGAGGACCCAGAACTGATCCCTGCGGTACACCACTGGTAACTGGGATCCAGGCTGAATATTTGCCATCCACCACCACTCTCTGACTTCTATCGGTTAGCCAGTTCGTTATCCAACTGGCCAAATTTCCCACTATCCCATGCCTCCTTACTTTGTGCAGAAGCCTACCATGGGGAACTTTATCAAATGCCTTACTAAAATCCATGTACACTACATCCACTGCTTTACCTTCATCCACATGCTTGGTCACCTCCTCAAAGAATTCAATAAGATTTGTAAGGCAAGACCTACCCCTCACAAATCCGTGCTGACTATCCCTAATCAAGCAGTGTCTTTCCAGATGCTCAGAAATCCTATCCTTCAGTACCCTTTCCATTACTTTGCCTACCACCGAAGTAAGACTAACTGGCCTGTAATTCCCAGGGTTATCCCTAGTTCCTTTTTTGAACAGGGGCACGACATTCGCCACTCTCCAATCCCCTGGTACCACCCCTGTTGACAGTGAGGACGAAAAGATAATTGCCAACGGCTCTGCAATTTCATCTCTTGCTTCCCATAGAATCCTTGGATATAACCCGTCAGGCCCGGGGGACTTGTCTATCCTCAAGTTTTTCAAAATGCCCAACACATCTTCCTTCCTAACAAGTATTTCCTCGAGCTTACCAATCTGTTTCACACTGTCCTCTCCAACAATATCGCCCCTCTCATTTGTAAATACAGAAGAAAAGTACTCATTCAAGACCTCGCCTATCTCTTCAGACTCAATACACAATCTCCCGCTACTGTCCTTGATCGGACCTACCCTCGCTCTAGTCATTCTCATATTTCTCACATATGTGTAAAAGGCCTTGGGGTTTTCCTTGATCCTACCCGCCAAAGATTGTTCATGCCCTCTCTTAGCTCTCCTAATCCCTTTCTTCAGTTCCCTCCTGGCTATCTTGTATCCCTCCAATGCCCTGTCTGAACCTTGTTTCCTCAGCCTTACATAAGTCACCTTTTTCCTCTTAACAAGACATTCAACCTCTCTTGTCAACCATGGTTCCCTCACTCGACCATCTCTTCCCTGCCTGACAGGGACATACATATCAAGGACACGTAGCACCTGTTCCTTGAACAAGTTCCACATTTCACTTGTGTCCTTCCCTGCCAGCCTATGTTCCCAACTTATGCACTTCAATTCTTGTCTGACAACATCGTATTTACCCTTCCCCCAATTGTAAACCTTGCCCTGTTGCACGTACCTATCCCTCTCCATTACTAAAGTGAAAGTCACAGAATTGTGGTCACTATCTCCAAAATGCTCCCCCACTAACAAATCTATCACTTGCCCTGGTTCATTACCCAGTACTAAATCCAATATTGCCCCTCCTCTGGTTGGACAATCTACATACTGTGTTAGAAAAGCTTCCTGGACACACTGCACAAACACCACCCCATCCAAACTATTTGATCTAAAGAGTTTCCACTCAATATTTGGGAAGTTAAAGTCGCCCATGACTACCACCCTATGACTTCTGCACCTTTCCAAAATCTGTTTCCCAATCTGTTCCTCCACATCTCTGCTACTATTGGGGGGCCTATAGAAAACTCCTAACAAGGTGACTGCTCCTTTCCTATTTCTGACTTCAACCCATACTACCTCAATAGGGTGATACTCCTCGAACTGCCTTTCTGCAGCTGTTATACTATCTCTAATTAATAATGCCA
>NC_092730.1:17456199-17461199 GCF_047496885.1 Scyliorhinus torazame | reverse complement strand
ACACAAGCTGTACCAGATATCAGATCAAGGACGAAGCAGGCACCATAGCAACATGAAGGCACCATTGTTCACAATGCAGATAACAGCTAAGTCAGCAGAAGACCAGTTTTTGTTGGTAAAGATTAAGCAGAATATCGCATTCCATAACATGCACAAATTGTCAGACATGAAACAATTAAAAAATAATGTTGCACATTGAAGATGGACGGCTTGCCGTCAAATCAAATGTGTTTGAGTCTAACGCAAACCAATTAGGATTGTTTTGGGGTGTGATTAGATTATTTAGGACAGATATGAAAGTGTATAACTGAAAAGTCTCCGCCCGCCATAGTGGTCTTTTTCGGGGTGTTAGTCTGTCAGTGATGTAGTCTGTCAGGGTGTTAATCTGTCTGTTAGTTCAGTCTTTCTGTTAGTTTGTTAGTCTGTCCTTAATTGTCTGTCTTTAATTCTCTGAGTCTGTCAGTCTGTTTTAGTCAGCCTGTCTTTGTAGTGATGTAGTGTATTTTTGACTTTGAGTTTAGCTGAAGATTAGCTCTCTCTCTCTCTCTTCATGTTTCATTTCCAGACTTTGACCTTTTAAAAGTTACTTTCGAGCTGTCTGCCTAAGCAAAAAGGTAATGTCTTTGATTCTTCTGAAAGCTTCAAATTGTCTACGAATTGCCTTTTAAATGACTTTCAAATTGTAATCAAGCGACTACAAATAAAACAATTATTTTTGGCACCTGAGAAGTTTTAACTGCAAATTTCTGCTGAGTCCCAGTATTCGCAAAGTGCTACTGGTAACCGAATAGTAGAAATAATATAAATTCCTTCAACTTTACACAGTCGAATATTACTAGGAATCCAACAACTTGGCGTAGTCCCGAAATATATTAGATCTTGCAACTTGTCGTAGTGCGCCAGGACTTTGATTCATCAACTAAGCTTCCCCCAACTTGGCGTAGTTCGGCAGGTTGAGATCCTATCAATGAAAGATTCCAACACCGACTCCTAACCCGAGTGAAGAAATTTCTCCTTATCTCGGTCCCTAAATGGCCGACTTCTTCCCCGAGTGAAGAAATTTCTCCTCATCCCGGTCCCAAAATGGCCAGCTTCTTCCCCCGGGTGAAGAAATTTCTCCTCATCTCGGTCCCCAAAATGGCCGACTCCTTCCCCCGAGTGAAGAAGTTTCTCCTCATCTCGGTCCCAAAATGGCCGGCTTCTTCCCCCGAGTGAAGAAATGTCTCCTCATCTCGGTCCCAAAATGGCCGACTCTTTCCCCCGAGTGAAGAAGTTTCTCCTCATCTCGGTCCCCAAAATGGCCGACTCCTTCCCCGAGTGAAGAAATTTCTCCTCATCTTGGTCCCAAAATGGCTGGCTTCTTCCCCCGAGTGAAGAAATGTCTCCTCATCTCGGTCCCCAAAATGGCCGACTCTTTCCCCCGAGTGAAGAAGTTTCTCCTCATCTCGGTCCCAAAATGGCCGACTCTTTCCCCCGAGTGAAGAAGTTTCTCCTCATCTCGGTCCCAAAATGGCCGACTCCTTCCCCAAGTGAAGAAATTTCTCCTCATCTCGGTCCCAAAAGGGCCGACTTCTTCCCCCGAGTGAAGAAATTTCTCCTCATCTCGGTCCCAAAATGGCCGACTTCTTGCCCCGAGTGAAGAAATGTCTCCTCATCTCGGTCCCCAAAATGGCCGACTCTTTCCCCCGAGTGAAGAAGTTTCTCCTCATCTCGGTCCCAAAATGGCCGACTCTTTCCCCCGAGTGAAGAAGTTTCTCCTCATCTCGGTCCCAAAATGGCCGACTCTTTCCCCCGAGTGAAGAAGTTTCTCCTCATCTCGGTCCCCAAAATGGCCGACTTCTTCCCCCGAGCGAAGAAATTTCCCCTCATCTCGGTCCCCAAAATGGCCGACTTCCCCCGAGTGAAGAAAGTTCTCCTCATCTCGGTCCCCAAAATGTCCGAACTGCTGTGTGTGTGGGAGGGTGGATCAGGGAGACGTATGTAGGCCAGACCGGTGGTAAGGGCCAGATTTCCCTCTTCTGCCTGAGGGGAACATTAGTGAACCAGATGGGAGAACAATTTAAATTGCCCCTTAATGTCCAAAACGTTAGGTGGCGTTACTGCGTTACGGGCATAGGGTGGAGACGTGGGCCTAGATAGTAGGTGCTCTTTCCAAGGGCCGGTGCAGACTCAGTGGGCCGAATGGCCTCCTTCTACACTGTAAGTCCTCAGCACTTTATTGACTCTTCAAGCAAGCATGACAGTATTTTACGTGAGCGACAGGGAAAATCGGGATTGTTAGAGAACACCGGCTCATCGGCCCGAAACATTCAACCAAGACTGGGAAGAAAACTTGGCCAACTTGCACCCAGATTACTATCGTCTAGGGCTGAATGGGGCAGAATCCTGCCTGAAGGCCTCAGGCTCTCAAATTCCCTTCAGTTCAAGAAGGATCAACCCAATTAATGGCCTTGCAGAGTACTGACAAGACACTTTTTTAATTTAGTCTGAGGCCTGCTTGTAGGGCCCTTGAAAGATTGCTTTTGCCCCCTACAAGCATGGCGGCGGCACACACACACACACACACATTGCTACGGATTGGCCCCTACAAAGATGGCGGCATCGCAGGCACCAAAATACGTCGGGCTCCTTTGCACTCGACCTGCCGCCACCTACAAAGATGGCCTCCGCTGTGCCGTACCGTCCCCCCCCCCATAAAGATGGCGGGCCGCGCCGTCGCCACCTTCCAAGACGACAGCCCGTCGCCCCTCAGGAAGATGGCGGCGCAGGCGCCCGCGCACTGTTCCCCTCCGCCAAGATGGTAGCCTTGCCCATCGCCACCCACAAAAATGGCCGCCGACCCGGCACCCGCCCCGCCCGTCGGAACGCGGCGCCCCGCACACCAATGGCGGGCGGGCTCAGGACTGCGCATGTTCGTTCTTCAAATAATGCAACTTTATTGTTCCCGCTTCCGGGGTCGATGGCAGCCGTGCTGGAGGCCGAGGCTGCGCCGGCAAGAAGCGGCGGGTCCGCGGGATGCTGAAGCTCTATTACGGGATGAACGAGGGCGCCCGGGAGCCGCTGGACCCGGGAGACATCGACGGCGCCCATTTCCAGCCCGAGTTTTATTTAATAAGGTGGTAACCACCCCCACCCCCACAGTGAGGGTAACCCCCCCCCCTCCCCCACAGTGAGGGGTAACCCCCCCCCTCCCCCCACAGTGAGGGGTAACCCCCCCCCCTCCCCCCACAGTGAGGGGTAACCCCCCCTCCTCCCCCCCACAGTGAGGGGGTAACCCCCCCTCCCCCACAGTGAGGGGGTAACCCCCCCTCCCCCCCACAGTGAGGGGGTAACCCCCCCTCCCCCCCACAGTGAGGGTAACCCCCCCTCCCCCCACAGTGAGGGGTAACCCCCCCTCCCCCCCACAGTGAGGGGGTAACCCCCCCCTCCCCCACAGTGAGGGGTAACCCCCCCTCCCCCCACAGTGAGGGGGTAACCCCCCCTCCCCCCAC
Organism: Scyliorhinus torazame; assembly: GCF_047496885.1. NCBI lineage: Eukaryota > Metazoa > Chordata > Chondrichthyes > Carcharhiniformes > Scyliorhinidae > Scyliorhinus > Scyliorhinus torazame. The sequence continues at coordinate 17,457,708 of NC_092730.1, read as the reverse complement.
AGTGAGGGGGTAACCCCCCCTCCCCCACAGTGAGGGGTAACCCCCCCTCCTCCCCCACAGTGAGGGGTAACCCCCCCTCCCCCCACAGTGAGGGGTAACCCCCCCTCCCCCACAGTGAGGGTAACCCCCCCTCCCCCCACAGTGAGGGGGTAACCCCCCCTCCCCCCCACAGTGAGGGGGTAACCCCCCCACAGTGAGGGGTAACCCCCCTCCCCCCACAGTGAGGGGGTAACCCCCCCTCCCCCCACAGTGAGGGGGTAACCCCCCTCCCCCACAGTGAGGGGTAACCCCCCCTCCTCCCCCACAGTGAGGGGTAACCCCCCCTCCCCCCACAGTGAGGGGGTAACCCCCCCTCCCCCCACAGTGAGGGGTAACCCCCCCCTCCCCCACAGTGAGGGGTAACCCCCCCCCACAGTGAGGGGGTAACCCCCCCTCCCCCCCACAGTGAGGGGGTAACCCCCCCTCCCCCCCACAGTGAGGGGGTAACCCCCCCTCCCCCCACAGTGAGGGGTAACCCCCCCTCCCCCCACAGTGAGGGTAACCCCCCTCCCCCCACAGTGAGGGGGTAACCCCCCCTCCCCCCACAGTGAGGGGGTAACCCCGCCCCCTCCCCCCACAGTGAGGGGGTAACCCCACCCCCCCTCCCCCCACAGTGAGGGGGTAACCCCACCCCCCTACGGTGAGGGGGTAGCCCCCCCTCCCCCCACAGTGAGGGGGCAACCCCCCCTCCCCCACAGTGAGGGGGCAACCCCCCCTCCCCCCACAGTGAGGGGGTAACCCCCCTCCACCCCACAGTGAGGGGGTAACCCCCCCTCCCCCCACAGTGAGGGGGTAACCCCCCCACAGTGAGGGGGTAACCCCCCCTCCACCCCACAGTGAGGGGGTAACCCCCCTCCACCCCCACAGTGAGGGGGTAACCCCCCCTCCACCCCCACAGTGAGGGGGTAACCCCCCCTCCACCCCCACAGTGAGGGGGTAACCCCCCCTCCACCCCCACAGTGAGGGGGTAACCCCCCCTCCACCCCCACAGTGAGGGGGTAACCCCCCCCTCCTCCCCCCACAGTGAGGGGGTAGGTGTTAAATGTACTTGCGCCACGGCGGATAAGAGCTGTGGCCAATGTGGAGTTGTGCGGTGTAGCCTGCATCAGGCATTGGGGGTGCCCGTGTTAGGACCTGCGGAGGAGCTGGCTCCGGTGGAACCCGTGCCCCAAGCAAGAGCCTGACCCTCTTGGTGGTGGTGGGTGGGTGGGGGGGACCCAGGTCCGGATAACTAACGGGTTTGTTGTCCCGTTTTTGTCCGCCAGTTAAGGAAAGAGTGCACGCTGGCGGAGCTGATGGAGAGCGAGGCTGAAATGGTGAAGCACATCCGATCGCTCGACAGCGACATGCAGACCCTGGTCTACGAAAACTACAACAAGTTTATATCAGCCACAGGTACGGGCAGGGGGAGTGGGGGGGGATGTCAGAGGGACGCACACTCTGCGGGAGGGGAGGGGTGTGTCGTCCACG
>NC_092730.1:17404683-17456099 GCF_047496885.1 Scyliorhinus torazame | reverse complement strand
TAGGGGGTCGGGTGGGGAGTGGGCCGAGGTTAGGGTGCTCTATGATCGGGGTTATCGCTGTGGGGCCCCCCCCCCTTGCTGTCGAGCCGGCTGTGACCGCCTAACCCGCCAATGTCCTCTCTGCAGACACCATCAGAAAGATGAAGAACGACTTCAAGAAGATGGAGGACGAAATGGATTGTCTGGCGACCAACATGGCGGCCATCACGGAGTTCAGCGCCCGCATCAGTAACACCCTCCAGGACAGCACCAGCAGATCACCAAGCTCTCGGGTACGCAGTCACCGCCGGGCGGCGCTCGTTTCCTCACCCCAGCTGCTCGGCTGGACTCTTCCGTTTTGCTTGCAACGTCCAATCACGAGAGACGTTGCAGCCCGAGGCCATTCTGCCCCTCGTGTTTCTGCCGCCACTCCGAGAGAGCTGCTCACGTTGCCTGCAATTGCTTTCTTTTCAGCTGGCTATATAGTGACATTAGATTATTTGTTTGATGTACATCTTTCAATTCTCTTCCCGTATCTACTGTAAGGCAGACTTTGTCCGTTTACATAGCTACTAATTCCTGGAATAGGTCGCTAGTCTGTCGCCCGGGGGCGGGGGGGGGGCGGCATTCCACACCAAGATGGCCGACCGGGAGCCTCTCCCGCTCTTACCGTCAGCCACTGGCGAGTTTGGAAGGATTGCGCAGGTTGACGCACTCGAAACTGTTTGGCTGCATTAGGAACGCACCTTCCTTGGCCCTTGAGTTCTGGGATGGGACTGGAACCTGCCCCCCCCCCCCCTAACGAAAACCTTTCCTTGTCACTCGAGAATCTATCCACCTTGACCTTAAAACCATTCACAGTCTCCGCTTCCGCCGCCTCTCGAGGAAGAGAGTTCCAGAGACTCCCCCCCCCGAGAGAAAACATTCCTCCCCCGTTTCTGTTTTAAAACGGGCGCCCCCGTATTTTAAGCGGTGACCCACCCCCCCGCACCTCGTTGTAGATTCTCCCACAAGAGGAAACGTCCTCTCCACATCCCACCCTGTCAAGGCTCCCCCCCCCCCCCCCCCCCCCCCCCCCCCCCCCACCCTCAGGATCTGAAAGGTTTCGATCGAGTTGCCTCTTAACTCCTCTAAACTCCAGCGGATTCAAAACCTAACCTGGCCCATGAATCGCAAAAAAAAGTTGGTATCCAGATGCAGCAAGTAATTCGGAAGGCAAAAGGAATGTTGGCCTTTATCGCAAGGGGAATCGAATATAAAAGTAGGGAGGTTTATGTTGCAGTTGTACTGGGTGTTGTTGCGACCACATCCCGGAGTACTGTGCACAGTTGTGCTCTCCTTAGTCAAGAAAGGACATAATTGGGGTGGCGCGCTTCAGAGAAGGTTGACTCGACTGATACCTGGATGAAGGGGTTGCCTCACCAGTCCAAAGGTGTGCAGGTTAGGTGGATTGACCACGCTAAAGTTGCCCCTTGGTGTCCAAAAGGTGAGCAGATTAGGAGGGGTCACGGGGATGTTGGGGGGGGGGGCCTAGGTTATGGAGCTCCTTTGGAGGGTCGGTGCAGACGCGATGGGCTGAATGGCCGCCTCCTGCACTGTAGGGATTCTGTGGTTCCAATCTATGATTCTGTGACGGGCCGGGCCTGTGCCCATTGGGGTTTAGAAGACTGAGGCGCGATCTCGCTGTAGCGCAAAAGATTCTGAGCGGGTTTGACGGGGTGGATGCTGAAAGGATGTTACCCTCCTCGTGGGAGAGGCTAGAACCAGGGGGCCACGGTTTAAACATATTGGGGGGGGGGGGGGGGGGTCATTTACGATGTGGAAGTGGGTGCTTCACCATTCAATAAGATCATGGCCTATCTGATTGTGGCCTCGATTTCCCCATTTCTTCCTCCCCGATTTGAAGAGAAAGCAGTTACAGGTCAGCAGGGGCGAGGTAGTCGGAACGAGTTGAGTCACGCAGGCGGGGGGGGGGGGGGGGGGGGGGGGGCGGCAACGAGGCGATGGGCTGAACGGCCGCCTCTTTCACGTTGCGGCAATTCTACCCCGTCCTGCGTCCTCACCTGCACCTTTCTGGTTCCAGGGGTGCACACGCTGTTGCGGAAGCTCCAGTTCCTGTTCGAGCTGCCGGCCCGGCTGAACAAGTGCATCGAGCTGGAGGCGTTCGGGCAGGCGGTGCGCTATTACAGCAAGGCCCGCTCGGTGCTGCATCAGTACCAACACATGCCATCCTTCCAGGGCATCCAGAACGACTGCCAGAAGATCATGTCGGACCTCGCGCAGAACTCCGGGAGAAGTTCAGGTACGGCGCACTGCGCTGCCTCTCTCTCTCCGTCCTCCTCCCCCTCCTCCTCCGCCTCCCTGCACTCTGAGCTCACGCCTTTTGTGTTGAACTGTGATTAAAGCCACTGACTCTCAAACCCCCCCCCCGTACAATCACAGACAAATAGAGCACTGAACGTGGTCACTTTGCCCGTCAAGCCGACGCTGACTGCCTCCTCCCGCCGCCGAGCGGTCCCACCTTTCTTCGCCCCCTCCCCAAATCCCTGCGATCCTCTTCCCCTTTCGAGTGTTCATCCTTTACGGTCAGCCCTGCTGCCTCGCGGCCGCCGAGGTCCCGGGTTCGTCCCCGGCTCTGGGTCACTGTCCGTGTGGAGCTTGCACATTCTCCCCCCGTGTCTGCGTGGGTTTCATAGAATTTACAGCGCAGAAGGAGGCCATTCGGCCCATCGAGTCTGCACCGGCTCTTGGAAAGAGCACCCTACCCGAGCCCCGCCCCCCCCCCCCCCTATTCCCCATAACCCAGTAACCCAACCCAACACGAAGGGCAATTTTGGACACTTAAGGGCAATTTATCACGGCCAATCCACCTAACCTGCACATCTTTGGACACTAAGGGACAATTTAGCACGGCCAATCCACCTAACCTGCACATCTGTGGACACTAAGGGACAATTTAGCACGGCCAATCCACCTAACCTGCACATCTTTGGACACTAAGGGGCAATTTAGCACGGCCAATCCACCTAACCTGCACATCTTTGGACACTAAGGGACAATTTAGCACGGCCAATCCACCTAACCTGCACATCTTTGGACACTAAGGGGCAATTTAGCACGGCCAATCCACCTAACCTGCACATCTTTGGACACTAAGGGACAATTTAGCACGGCCAATCCACCCAACCTGCACATCTTTGGACACTAAGGGGCAATTTATCATGGCCAATCCACCTAACCTGCACATCTTTGGACTGTGGGAGGAAACCGGGGCACCCGGAGGACACCCACGCAGACACGGGGAGGACGTGCAGACTCCGCACAGACAGTGACCCGAGCCCGGGAATCGAACCTGGGACTCTGGAGCTGTGAAGCAATTGTGCTAACCACTATGCCACCGTGCTGCCCACTGACCCAAAGATGTGCAGGCTAGGTGGATTGGCCGCGCTAAATTCCCCCTTAATTCAAAAAAAAAGAATTGGGTACTCAAATCTTTTTTTAAAATGTCCTCATTCTTTAGACCGCTACAATTGAATTGACCTCTTCCACCCTCTTGGCGTCCTTGGTGGTGGTGGGGGGGGGGGGGTTTGTTCCCGTTAACCGGGATCTGTTTTTCTCCTGACGCAGGGACGCGGGCTCGAGCGCCAAGGAGCTGGCCGAGTGTGTGGAGCTCTTGCTGCAGCTGGACGAGCCGGCGGAGGAGCTGTGCGACGAATTCCTGGCGCACGCCCAGTCCAGGCTGGCGGAGGACTTGTCGGCGCTGGAGGCCGAGCTGGGCCAGCCCGGGCCGGGGCCGAGCCCCCCCGCCGGCCCCCTCTCCGACATCCTGGAGTTCACCGACAAGGGCTGCAACGGCTTCGTCAGCAACACGTGCCTGGTGATCGCCTCGTACCAGGACCTGTTTGTCCACCGGCCGCCGGCCGGCGGCCGGGACGTGGCGCTGATGGCCGGCGCCAAGTTGGTGGAGTTTGTCGACCGGCTGATGGGCCGCTACTTCGCCCTGGTGGAGCGGCGGATCCGGGCGGAGAAGGGGGTGGGTGACAACTCGCTGCTGGTCCGGGGGCTCGACCGCTTCCACCGCCGGCTGCAGGCCGTCATCAAGCTGCTGCCCGCCTCCAACATCGGCGCCGAGGGGACGGAGATCTTGGTGCGCGCCGCCAAGGAGCGCATCCGCCAGTACCTGCAGGCGCTGCAGAGCTTCTACGCCGACTGTCTGACCGACGTGCGGCAGTCGCTGGCGGCCCCCCGGCTCCTGGGCAAAGATGGCGCCAACCTGGCCGAGCTCCTGGGCACCATCTCGGCCTCCATCCTCAACCAGATCAAGTCGGTCCTGGCCTACGTCCATCTGTTCACCGCCAAGGATATCACCTTCTCGAACAAGCCCTACTTCAAGGTGACCGAGCCTGGAGTGGCGGTGACGGGGAAAGGCTGGGGGTGCGGGGGGGCCTAGGCTTGGGGTGGGGGGGGGCTTTTTCAGAGGGGCGGTGCAGACCCGACGGGGCCCAATGGCCTCCTCCTGCACTCTGTAGGGGTTCTCGGCACCTCTGGGCGGTGGGGGGGGGGGGGGGGGGAAGAGAAAAGATCAGCCGTAATCCCTGGTGCCTGTCCAGTGAACTCTGCTGATTCGGGGCAGGGGGGGACGACTTGCACCTAGATAGCACCTTTCACAACCCCCTGATGTCCCAAAGCTCTCCAGCCGCTGACCGTTGCCCGATCGGAAACGCCAGGAGCCCATTTGGGGAAAGCAAGCTCCCGCAAACAGCGGTTCGATGGTGACTGGATAAGCTGGTTTGCTAATAGTCATTCGGTCGTGCAGAACACTGAGTATTGCTGAAAAGGACAGGTGCTGTCAAAGCTTTTCACCTTGCACGCACCATAATTTGCAACACTGCCACATTGTAACGGGAGCAACAACTTGTACTGCACGAGGAGAGAGCGCCGATTGGTTGGCACGTGGACCCGGGCCGACCTGTTGCCATGGCGACTGCGCGAGTTAACTGATAGGTGACGGTAATAAGTAACTCACTTATCAATTGGCTGGTGCATGCTCCATGACGACGCCCTTACAAATCAGTCTTGCTAACTCATCACCGCTCTTCTTGCGTGATATGAATTGTTTCTGTTACAGTTTAGCAGCGTTGCTCATTATCCTGATGAGTGCTAGATGAAAAGCTTCGACATCGTGCGTCTTTTTTTCAGTGACGCTAATTTACTGATTTTGGCCAAGATAAATATTGCCCCCCCCCCCCCCACCACAGACACTGGGGCGAACGTGGGGCCCCCTGCTCTTTTTTTCTTTCCACTGCGGGATGAGAGATCTTTAACAGCACGGTAGCACAGTGGTTAACAATGTTGCTTCACCGCACCAGGGACCTGGGTTCGATTCCCGGCTTGGGTCACTTCTGCGTGGGCTTCCAAACCGGAGTCTGGCGACGAGGGGATTTTCACAGTGCAGTGTTAATGTAAGCCTACTTGTGACGCTAATAAAGATTATTATTATTATTATCCGCAGGGGGAGTTCTGCAGCCAGGGCGTCCGTGAGGGGCTCATTGTCAGCTTCATCAAGTATATCTGCCACACGGCTCGCCAGTTCTGCGAGACGGCGGGCGAGAAAGGTGCCACACCGCCCGGCTTGCTCCTGCTGCTGTCCCGCCTCTGCCTTGACTACGAGAATTCCACGATCAGCTACATTCTGACCCTGACGGACGAGCAGTTCCTGGGCCAGGTGAGTGACTTCCTGTACATGGGTCAGGTGAGCGACTCCCCTGCACCTGGGCCAGGCGAGCGACTCCCCTGCACCTGGGCCAGGCGAGCGACTCCCCTGTACCTGGGCCGGGCGAGCGACTCCCCTGTACCTGGCCGGGCGAGCGACTCCCCTGTACCTGGGCCAGGCGAGCGACTCCCCTGTACCTGGCCGGGCGAGCGACTCCCCTGTACCTGGGCCAGGCGAGCGACTCCCCTGTACCTGGGCCAGGCGAGCGACTCCCCTGTACCTGGGCCAGGTGAGCTACTGCCCTGTACCTGGGCCAGGCGAGCGACTCCCCTGTACCTGGCCGGGCGAGTGACTCCCCTGTACCTGGGCCAGGCGAGCGACTCCCCTGTACCTGGGCCAGGCGAGCAACTCCCCTGTACCTGGGCCAGGTGAGCTACTCCCCTGTACCTGGGCCAGGCGAGCGACTCCCCTGTACCTGGCCGGGCGAGCGACTCCCCTGTACCTGGGCCAGGCGAGCGACTCCCCTGTACCTGGGCCAGGCGAGCTACTCCCCTGTACCTGGGCCGGGCGAGCGACTCCCCTGTACCTGGGCCGGGCGAGCGACTCCCCTGTACCTGGGCCAGGCGAGCTACTCCCCTGTACCTGGGCCAGGCGAGCGACTCCCCTGTACCTGGGCCGGGCGAGCGACTCCCCTGTACCTGGGCCGGGCGAGCGACTCCCCGGTACCTGGGCCGGGCGAGCGACTCCCCTGTACCTGGGCCGGGCGAGCGACTCCCCTGTACCTGGGCCAGGCGAGCGACTCCCCTGTACCTGGCCGGGCGAGCGACTCCCCTGTACCTGGGCCAGGCGAGCGACTCCCCTGTACCTGGGCCAGGTGAGCGACTCCCCTGTACCTGGGCCAGGTGAGCGACTCCCCTGTACCTGGGCCAGGCGAGCAACTCCCCTGTACCTGGGCCAGGTGAGCTACTCCCCTGTACCTGGGCCAGGCGAGCGACTCCCCTGTACCTGGCCGGGCGAGCGACTCCCCTGTACCTGGGCCAGGCGAGCGACTCCCCTGTACCTGGCCGGGCGAGCGACTCCCCTGTACCTGGGCCAGGCGAGCGACTCCCCTGTACCTGGGCCAGGCGAGCGACTCCCCTGTACCTGGGCCGGGCGAGCGACTCCCCTGTACCTGGGCCGGGCGAGCGACTCCCCTGTACCTGGGCCAGGCGAGCTACTCCCCTGTACCTGGGCCAGGCGAGCGACTCCCCTGTACCTGGGCCGGGCGAGCGACTCCCCTGTACCTGGGCCGGGCGAGCGACTCCCCGGTACCTGGGCCGGGCGAGCGACTCCCCTGTACCTGGGCCGGGCGAGCGACTCCCCTGTACCTGGGCCAGGCGAGCGACTCCCCTGTACCTGGGCCAGGCGAGCGACTCCCCTGTACCTGGCCGGGCGAGCGACTCCCCTGTACCTGGGCCAGGCGAGCGACTCCCCTGTACCTGGGCCAGGTGAGCGACTCCCCTGTACCTGGGCCAGGTGAGCGACTCCCCTGTACCTGGGCCAGGCGATCGACTCCCCTGTACCTGGGCCAGGCGATCGACTCCCCTGTACCTTTGCCAGGTGAGCGACTCCCTGTACCTTTGCCAGGCGAGCGACTCCCCTGTACCTGGGCCGGGCGAGCGACTCCCCTGTACCTGGGCCAGGCGAGCGACTCCCCTGTACCTGGCCGGGCGATCGACTCCCCTGTACCTTTGCCAGGTGAGCGACTCCCTGTACCTTTGCCAGGCGAGCGACTCCCCTGTACCTGGGCCAGGCGAGCGACTCCCCTGTACCTGGGCCAGGTGAGCGACTCCCCTGTACCTGGGCCGGGCGAGCGACTCCCCTGTACCTGGGCCAGGTGAGAGACTCCCCTGTACCTGGGCCAGGCGAGCGACTCCCCTGTACCTGGGCCAGGCGAGCGACTCCCCTGTACCTGGGCCAGGCGAGCGACTCCCCTGTACCTGGGCCAGGCGAGCGACTCCCCTGTACCTGGGCCAGGCGAGCGACTCCCCTGTACCTGGGCCAGGCGAGCGACTCCCCTGTACCTGGGCCAGGCGAGCGACTCCCCTGTACCTGGGCCAGGCGAGCGACTCCCCTGTCCCTGGGCCAGGCGAGCGACTCCCCTGTCCCTGGGCCAGGCGAGCGACTCCCCTGTCCCTGGGCCAGGCGAGCGACTCCCCTGTACCTGGGCCTGGCGAGCGACTCCCCTGTACCTGGGCCGGGCGAGCGACTCCCCTGTACCTGGGCCGGGCGAGCGACTCCCCTGTACCTGGGCCGGGCGAGCGACTCCCCTGTACCTGGGCCGGGCGAGCGACTCCCCTGTACCTGGGCCGGGCGAGCGACTCCCCTGTACCTGGGCCGGGCGAGCGACTCCCCTGTACCTGGGCCGGGCGAGCGACTCCCCTGTACCTGGGCCGGGCGAGCGACTCCCCTGTACCTGGGCCGGGCGAGCGACTCCCCTGTACCTGGGCCGGGCGAGCGACTCCCCTGTACCTGGGCCGGGCGAGCGACTCCCCTGTACCTGGGCCGGGCGAGCGACTCCCCTGTACCTGGGCCGGGCGAGCGACTCCCCTGTACCTGGGCCGGGCGAGCGACTCCCCTGTACCTGGGCCGGGCGAGCGACTCCCCTGTACCTGGGCCGGGCGAGCGACTCCCCTGTACCTGGGCCGGGCGAGCGACTCCCCTGTACCTGGGCCGGGCGAGCGACTCCCCTGTACCTGGGCCGGGCGAGCGACTCCCCTGTACCTGGGCCGGGCGAGCGACTCCCCTGTACCTGGGCCGGGCGAGCGACTGCCTGTACCTTCAGCCCCGACAGCCGATTCCAAACCGTTGGCAGCAGTGCATCGCGACGCACCGCTGTCGATAAGCATAGGGAGGCCGGGGAACTAACACCATGTTAGCTGCAGGAAAGGAAGATTAAACCGAAGGAATCCCTAATCACCTTGATCAGTAAATACGCCATCCACTTGTAGCGCAGACCTGGGGTAGGAGAAAGAGAAGATGTTGTTGCAATCTCCATAGAAGCCGGCGACGTTTTGAGAGATATGAATTATCCGGCGACCAGTGGGAAGGAATGTACAGCATATTTTCCAGTTTTAAGACTTTCACTGTAACAAACAAACTAAAGTCAACGTTGCTTGACGGGCGAGTGTCAAACTACAGAAAAGATACTTCTGCAATAACTGATTAACGTGACCGAGATACCTTGTGACCTGTTGATATGTCACGCCGTGCTCTCATCGGCTATGTAGCCTTGTAGATGCACCATCGTACCCCTCCCAATGTTTTCACCAGGCTCCTGTATTCCTGCCATGTCCGGGCGACTCCTCCGGCGTCCACTGCAAGCCGGCTCCTCCCAGTTTCCTGAGTATTCCCGAGCAGACTTCCAGCGGCACGGCACTTCTTGCCGACTCCTTCGTCCTTGCTCTCGACGAGATGGGTCTCTTCGAGCGGAGAGCCATTTCCCACCAGCATCCTGCTTGGTGGCTGGCGCAGCACCGGTCTCTTATCTCCTGCTTCGCTCAGCGGCAGCTGTTCCCGTGCCCCCCCCCCCCCCCCCTGGGCAGAATTACTGCGACCTGCATCCCCCATTCGGGACATTTGTTTTCCCCTTCAATCGAAAATAAATATTTGTAAACTTAACCGCCCGTAACATTCAGCAGAGCAGCAACTTCTGAGGCACAGCCACGAGGGCGTCCCAATGCCCTTGCCTGCCGATTAAGTATTGACGTTTCGCCACTTGTAAAGAGGTAAATGTGGCAGCCAATTGGAACCGTACAACACTTACCGTGCAAGAGGCCGCCATTTGGCCCATCGAGTCTGCACCAACCCTCTGAAAGAGCACCCGACCTCGGCCCACTCGCCCTGCCCTATCCGCACCTCGCAGCTGACTGGGGGCAGTGTAGAGGGAGCTTTACTCTGTATCTAACCCCGTGCTGTACCTGTCCTGGGAGTGTTTGATGGGGACAGTGTAGAGGGAGCTTTACTCTGTATCTAACCCCGTGCTGTACCTGTCCTGGGAGTGTTTGATGGGGATGGTGTAGAGGGATCTTTACTCTGTATCTAACCCCGTGCTGTACCTGTCCTGGGAGTGTTTGATGGGGACAGTGTAGAGGGAGTTTTACTCTGTATCCAACCCCGTGCTGTAACTGTCCTGGGAGTGTTTGATGGGGACAGTGTAGAGGGAGCTTTACTCTGTCTCTAACCCCAGGCTGTACCTGTCCTGGGCGTGTGTGATGGGGACAGTGTAGAGGGAGCTTTACTCTGTATCCAACCCCGTGCTGTACCTGTCCTGGGAGTGTTTGATGGGGACAGTGTAGAGGGAGCTTTACTCTGTATCTAATCCCGTGCTGTCCCTGTCCTGGGAGTGTTTGATGAGGACAGTGTAGAGGAAGCTTTACTCTGTCTCTAACCCCAGGCTGTACCTGTCCTGGGCGTGTGTGATGGGGACAGTGTAGAGGGAGCTTTACTCTGTATCTAACCCCGTGCTGTACCTGTCCTGGGTGTGTTTGATGGGGACAGTGTAGAGGGAGCTTTACTCTGTATCTAACCCCGTGCTGTACCTGTCCTGGGAGTGTTTGATGGGGACAGTGTAGAGGGAGCTTTACTCTGTATCTAACCCCGTGCTGTACCTGTCCTGGGTGTGTTTGATGGGGACAGTGTAGAGGGATCTTTACTCTGTCTCTAACCCCAGGCTGTACCTGTCCTGGGAGTGTTTGATGGGGACAGTGTAGAGGGAGGTTTACTCTGTATCTAACCCCGTGCTGTACCTGTCCTGGGAGTGTTTGATGGGGACAGTGTAGTGGGAGCTTTACTCTGTATCTAACACCATGCTGTACCTGTCCTGGGAGTGTTTGATGGGGACAGTGTAGAGAGAGCTTTACTCTGTATCTAACCCCGTGCTGTCCCTGTCCTGGGAGTGTTTGATGAGGACAGTGTCGAGGGAGCTTTACTCTGTATCTAACCCCGTGCTGTACCTGTCCTGGGAGTGTTTGATGGGGACAGTTCAGAGGGAGCTTTACTCTGTATCTAACCCCGTGCTGTACCTGTCCTGGGAGTGTTTGATGGGGACAGTGTAGAGGGAGCTTTACTCTGTATCTAACCCCGTGCTGTCCCTGTCCTGGGAGTGTTTGATGAGGACGGCATCGCCTGCAGCGTGCTGCTTGCCCCTTATTTGATCTTCCCTGCCTCATCCCCTCCCTTTCGTTCCCAGGACCACTCCCCAGTGACACTGGTCACCGTGCTGTGCGCTGATGCCCGGGAGGCGGCCCAGAAGTTGCTTAATCATTACGTGAAGGTGCAGGGCCTGAACGTGTCCCAGATGCTGCGGAAGAGTGTGGAGACCCGCAACTGGATCAACACCATTGAACCGCGCAACGTGCGGGCCGTGATGAAGAGGGTGGTGGAGGACATCACCTCCATCGATGTGCAGGTAAGGAGGCGCATCTTTGGACACTAAGGGAGAAATTAGCACGGCCAATCCACCTAACCTGCACATCTTTGGACACTAAGGGACAATTTAGCAGGCCAATCCACCTAACCTGCACATCTTTGGATACTAAGGGGCAATTTAGCGCGGCCAATCCACCCAACCTGCACAACTTTGGACACTAAGGGGCAATTTAGCACGGCCAATCCACCTAACCTGCACATCTTTGGACACTAAGGGGCAATTTAGCGCGGCCAATCCACCTAACCTGCACATCTTTGGACACTAAGGGGCAATTTAGCACGGCCAATCCACCTAACCTGCACATCTTTGGACACGAAGGGACAATTTAGCACGGCCAATCCACCTAACCTACACATCTTTGGACAGCAAGGGGCAATTTAGCACGGCCAATCCACCCAACCTGCACATCTTTGGACACTAAGGGGCAATTTAGCACGGCCAATCCACCCAACCTGCACATCTTTGGACACTAAGGGACAATTTAGCACGGCCAATCCACCTAACCTGCACATCTTTGGACTGCGGAAGGAAACCGGAGCACCCGGTGGAAACCCACGCAGACATAGGGCGACCGTGCAAACTCCACACGACAGTGGCACGAGGCCGGAATATAACCTGGGTCCCCGGCGTCGTAAGGCAGCGGAGCTAACCAGTGTGCCACCGTGTTTGTCTAACTTTCACTGAAAATGAAGCTCCCTGTTCAAGTCATCATGGTACAGATAGTGCTTATTCTCCAAATTAAGTCTGCATGCCTGCTCCTGATCACTGTCCAGTGATCCCTGGGTTAGAGAGAGAGAGGGTAAATCAGCCAGGGTTCCTGCTCCTGATCACTGTCCAGTGATCCCTGGGTTAGAGAGAGAGGGGAAATCAGCCAGGGTTCCTGCTCCTGATCACTGTCCAGTGATCCCTGGGTTAGAGTGAGAGAGGGGAAATCAGCCAGGGTTCCTGCTCCTGATCACTGTCCAGTGATCCCTGGGTTAGAGAGAGAGGGGGGGGGGAAATCAGCCAGGGTTCCTGCTCCTGATCACTGTCCAGTGATCCCTGGGTTAGAGAGAGAGAGAGGAGAAATCATCCAGGGTTCCTGCTCCTGATCAAGTCCAGTGATCCCTGGGTTAGAGAGAGAGAGGGGGGGAGGCGGGGGGAATCAGCCAGGGTTCCTGCTCCTGATCACTGTCCAGTGATCCCTGGGTTAGAGAGAGAGAGGGTAAATCAGCCAGGGTTCCTGCTCCTGATCACTGTCCAGTGATCCCTGGGTTAGAGAGAGAGAGGGGAAATCAGCCAGCGTTCCTGCTCCTGATCACTGTCCAGTGATCCCTGGGTTAGAGAGAGAGAGGGGAAATCAGCCAGGGTTCCTGCTCCTGATCACTGTCCAGTGATCCCTGGGTTAGAGAGAGAGAAGGGAAATCAGCCAGGGTTCCTGCTCCTGATCACTGTCCAGTGATCCCTGGGTTAGAGAGAGAGGGGGGGGGAAATCAGCCAGGGTTCCTGCTCCTGATCACTGTCCAGTGATCCCTGGGTTAGAGAGAGAGAGGGGAAATCAGCCAGGGTTCCTGCTCCTGATCACTGTCCAGTGATCCCTGGGTTAGAGAGAGAGTAAATCAGCCAGGGTTCCTGCTCCTGATCACTGTCCAGTGATCCCTGGGTTAGAGAGAGAGAGGGGAAATCAGCCAGGGTTCCTGCCCCTGATCACTGTCCAGTGATCCCTGGGTTAGAGAGAGAGAGGGGAAATCAGCCAGGGTTCCTGCTCCAGATCACTCCAGTGATCCCTGGGTTAGAGAGAGAGAGGGGAAATCAGCCAGGGTTCCTGCTCCTGATCACTGTCCAGTGATCCCTGGGTTAGAGAGAGAGGGGGGGGGAAATCAGCCAGGGTTCCTGCTCCTGATCACTGTCCAGTGATCCCTGGATTAGAGAGAGAGAGAGGGGAAATCAGCCAGGGTTCCTGCTCCTGATCACTGTCCAGTGATCCCTGGGTTAGAGAGAGAGCGGGGAAATCAGCCAGGGTTCCTTCTCCTGATCACTATCCAGTGATCCCTGGGTTAGAGAGAGAGGGGGGGGAAATCAGCCAGGGTTCCTGCTCCTGATCACTGTCCAGTGATCCCTGGGTTAGAGAGAGAGAGGGGAAATCAGCCAGGGTTCCTGCTCCTGATCACTGTCCAGTGATCCCTGGGTTAGAGGGAGAGAAGGGAATTCAGCCAGGGTTCCTGCTCCTGATCACTGTCCAGTGATCCCTGGGTTAGAGAGAGAGAAGGGAAATCAGCCAGGGTTCCTGCTCCTGATCACTGTCCAGTGATCCCTGGGTTAGAGAGAGAGAAGGGAATTCAGCCAGGGTTCCTGCTCCTGATCACTGTCCAGTGATCCCTGGGTTAGAGAGAGAGAAGGGAAATCAGCCAGGGTTCCTGCTCTTGATCACTGTCCAGTGATCCCTGGGTTAGAGAGAGGGGGGGGGGAAATCAGCCAGGGTTCCTGCTCCTGATCACTGTCCAGTGATCCCTGGGTTAGAGAGAGAGAGGGGAAATCAGCCAGGGTTCCTGCTCCTGATCACCCCAGTGATCCCTGGGTTAGAGAGAGAGAGGAAATCAGCCAGGGTTCCTGCTCCTGATCACTGTCCAGTGATCCCTGGGTTAGAGAGAGAGAGGGGGGAAATCAGCCAGGGTTCCTGCTCCTGATCACTGTCCAGTGATCCCTGGGTTAGAGAGAGAGAGGGGAAATCAGCCAGGGTTCCTGCTCCTGATCACTGTCAGGTGACCCTTGAGTGCGAGGCAGGGGAAAATCATTCAGGGTTCCTGATCGCTGTCCAGTGTTCCGCTGTCGAAGACGCGCAGACTTTAGACCTGAACAGAGTTGAACTTGGCTGTGCTGTCCCCTCGCCCAGCGGCCTGTTGAGTTTGGGGCGTTGGGGACTCGAGCGTTTGGCCCTAAAGCCCAGCCTTCACTCTGATGTTTCCTGTCTTGGGCAGGTTGGTTTACTGTACGAAGAAGGCGTGAGGAAGGCGCACAGCAGTGACTCGAGCAAGCGGACCTTCTCGGTGTACAGCAGCTCACGACAGCAGGCACGCTACGCTCCGAGCTACACACCCAGGTGAACCGAGAGTTTGGCATTGAGGGAGTGGAATGAAGGTTCACCAGACTTGTTCCGTGCGGGCATGGCAGGGACTGTCTTGTGAAGAGAAATTTGGGCAAACTGGGGCATGTATTCTCTGGGGTTTCAAAGAACGAGAGGTGATTATGTTGAATTCTACCAAATAGTTTGTTGGAATGGACAGGGGTAGGTGGGGATAATGTTTCTCCCTATGGTCGGTGAGTCTAGAACCAGGGGGCGCAATTTAAAAATTTAGCGAGAGGCCACTTGGGACTGAGATGAGGAGAAATTTATTTTAAAGCCTTTATTTTTACAGTCTTTATCAGTGTCACAAGTAGGCTTACATTAACACTGCAATGAAGTTACTGTGAAAATCCCCTCGTCGCCACATTCCGGCGGCTGTTCGGGGACACGGAGGGAGAATTCAGAATGTCCGATTCACCCAACGAGCACGTCTTTCGGGACTTGTGGGAGGAAACCCACGCAGACACGGGGGAGAACGTGCAGACTCCGCACAGGCGGTGACCCAGTGGGGAATCGAACCCGAGTCCCTGGCGCTGTGAAGTAACCACTGTGCTACCATGCCGGGCAGCGGGTTGTGAACCTTTGGAATTCCCGACCCGAGAGGGCTGTGGAATCTCGTACGTGTGTGTCAAGACACTCGTGGATTGACAATAACGCCAAGGGTTATGGGGGACAGTGAGGGTGTAAGCGGCATTGACGTGTCCAATCGGCCACGATCGTGTTGAATAGCTGGACCCTCCCCAGAATCTACGCCGGACAAACCCCAGGTCAGAGATTTCTAGCCCCCTCGCTTGCGGTCCAGTCTCTTTCGCTGCGAAGTTGTACGGCAGACACCTTAGCTTCTGTTAACTCTCTGTTCCTGCAGTGCTCCAATGGACACCAACCTGCTGAGTAACATTCAGAAACTCTTCTCCGAGCGGATAGACATCTTCAGCCCTGTCGAGTTCAACAAGGTGAGCCGCCTCCTATTCAAACGTCCCACAGAACCGTGGAATCCCTGCAGCGCGGAAGGAGGCCCCCCCCCTGGCTCATCGAGGCCCCCTGAAGGAGCACCCTGCCTAGACCCCCGTCCCCGGTCCCGTCCCGTCCTGTCCCCGTAGCCCCACCTAACCGCCACATCTTTGGACACTTGAGGCCGCACCGGATGTCGCGGTCCCCCTCGGTGTGTTAGCCTCCGCCTTCGAGACCTCTGGCGAGGCGCTTGGGCAGGCCCGTTCCTTCTCCTCGCAGCACCTGACTCGTGCCAAATCCCTGGCCTGCCCGTTCTCGGAGCGCCTCCCCTCGCTCGCGTTTCCCAGCCTCGTGTTTGAATCCCTCCGTGGGCCTTTTCCCCCCCTTTCCCTGCCCCCCCCCCCCCCCCCCCCCCGTGATCGATCTCCGACAGCCCTCCCGGGATCTCCGCGCCACTCCCAATTCCGGCCTCTTGGCTTTGATCGTCGCTACCACTGGCGGCCATTAAGGTCCGAGCGGCCTTGCCTCCAGTTGCCTGAGCTCCGGGATCCCCTCCCCGCCTTCCCCTGTCTCCTCCTTTTAAGACATACGAATTAGAGAGCAGGAGTCGGTGCCCCTTCGCCCTGCATGATTGTACACCGAGAGAGAGGGGGGGGCTCTTCGGCCCATTGAGTCCGTGCCGGCCATCACTGGCACCTAACTGCTTCGTCCCATTTCCCGCCACCTGGTCCTTGCGTCCCTTCAAGTCTGCGCCCCTTAAAACCGACCTCTTTGACCAAGCTCTTCACGGAATCAGAGAATCCCTGCAGTGCAGGCGTAGGCCATTCGGCCCACCTCGTCTGCACCGACCCTTCGGAAGATCACTCTGCCCATATCCACCCACCCGCCCACTCCACACCACCCTATCCCCATAACCTAACCTGCACACCCCGAGACTCTTAAGGGGCAATTTATCATGGCCTCCTTTGGTTACCTGTCCCCTAATATATCTCTCTGCGTGACACCCAGCCTTGGGGGTCGTTTGACGTGTGTTAAATATGTCGTGGGCGTGATGGGGGACGCTAATTGACGCCGGTTTCTGATGCTGGACCCCCTCCCCTCTTCCCTTCTCTTCTCTCCCCCCCCCCCCCCCCACCCCCGCAGGTCTCCGTCCTGACAGGAATCATCAAGATCAGCCTGAAGACGTTCCTGGAGTGCGTGCGGCTGCGCTCGTTCGGCCGCTACGGCTTGCAGCAGATCCAGGTGGACTGCCAGTACCTGCAGCTCTACCTGTGGCGCTTCGTCTCCGACGAGAACCTGGTCCACTTCCTGCTGGACGAGATCGTCGGCAGCACCGCGCACCGCTGCCTCGACCCCGTCACCATGGAGCAGAGCGTCATCGAGGTCATATGTGAGCGGGGCTGACCCCGGTCCGCCATTGGCGGGGGGGGGGGGGGTGGCAGAGGTTGCGGGTGGGGTGTTCCTGCGGGCACGTGAATGCACAGGCCGAGTCGAAACTCAGTCGGGGGATGGGTTGGAGCGAAGTTCGACTCCCCTCGGCGTTCCGAATTGAGAGCCATTCGGCCCTTGGAGCCTGCTCGGCCGTTCAGCGCCGACGCCAGCCTCGCTCCCTCGCCCCCTCTTCCCCCCCCCCCCCTTGGTGCTCGGCTGTCTGCGGATCTTGGGGCTTGAATCTATTCCACGGCTGAGGGAGGGCCCCGTGCCATCGTCTGTTGGAGATCGCCACCTAGTGTTTACCCTCCGTGGCCTCCGGGAATGTGGGTGTAGTTTGTATGTGAGCTGAGTTCTACCGTGACTCCAGCGTCTTGTAAATGTATCGGATGGTGCATATATGATTTGCATCTATTATATAATATAGATATCTGTATATTGTGTGGGAAAACGAGCATTAAATCGCAGGTTATTCAGAATAAAGCTATGCCTTCCGATCGCTGCTTGTTGGTAAATTTATGTTTTGATCATCTGGATGATGGTCAGAACCCCCATGGCCAAGACGGAAGGTTGGGTGTTTTAAGAAGACTGTCAGTACTGAGGGAGTGCTGCACTGTCAGAGGGTCAGTACTGAGGGAGTGCCGCACTGTCAGAGCGTCAGTACTGAGGGAGTGCCGCACTGTCAGAGGGTCAGTACTGAGGGAGTGCTGCAGTGTCAGAGGGTCAGTACTGAGGGAGTGCTGCACTGTCAGAGGGTCAGCACTGAGGGAGTGCTGCACTGTCAGAGGGTCAGTGCAGAGGGAGTGCTGCACTGTCAGAGGGTCAGTACTGAGGGAGTGCTGCACTGTCAGAGGGTCAGTACTGAGGGAGTGCCGCACTGTCAGAGGGTCAGTACTGAGGGAGTGCCGCACTGTCAGAGGGTCAGTACTGAGGGAGTGCCGCACTTGTCAGAGGGTCAGTACTGAGGGAGTGCTGCACTGTCAGAGGGTCAGTACTGAGGGGGTGCCGCACTGTCAGAGAGTCAGTACTGAGGGGGTGCCGCACTGTCAGAGAGTCAGTACTGAGGGAGTGCCGCACTGTCAGAGGGTCAGTACTGAGGGAGTGCCGCACTGTCAGAGGGTCATTGCAGAGGGTGTGCTGAACTGTCAGAGGGTCAGTACTGAGGGAGTGCTGCACTGTCAGAGGGTCAGTACTGAGGGAGTGCTGAACTGTCAGAGGGTCAGTACTGAGGAGTGCTGCACTGTCAAGAGGGTCAGTACTGAGGAGGTGCTGCACTGTCAGAGGGTCAGTACTGAGGGAGTGCTGCACTGTCAGAAGGTCAGTACTGAGGGAGCGCAGCGCTGTCAGGATTGGTATAGAGGGAGCACTGCGCTGTCTGAGGGCGGGTCCTCGGGGAGCACTGCGCTATCTGAGGGCGGGTTCTTGGGGAGTACTGCGCTATCTGAGGGCGAGTCCTCGGGGAGCACTGCGCTGTCTGAGGGCGATTCCTCGGGGAGCACTGCGCTGTCTGAGGACAGATTCTCGGGGAGTACTGCGCTATCTGAGGGCGATTCCTCGGGGAGCACTGCACTGTCTGAGGGCGATTCCTCAGGGAGCACTGCGCTGTCTGAGGGCGATTCCTCGGGGAGCACTGCGCTGTCTGATGGCGATTCCTCGGGGAGCACTGCGCTGTCTGAGGGCAGATTCTCGGGGAGCACTGCGTTGTCTGAGGGCGATTCCTCGGGGAGCACTGCGCTGTCTGAGGACAGATTCTCGGGGAGCACTGCGCTGTCTGAGGGCGATTCCTCGGGGAGCACTGCGCTGTCTGAGGGGGCAATCCTCGGGGAGCACTGCGTTGTCTGAGGGGGAGTCCTCGGGGAGCACTGCGCTGTCTGAGGGTGATTCCTCGGGGAGCACTGCGCTGTCTGATGGCGATTCTTCGGGGAGCACTGCGCTGTCTGAGGACAGATTCTCGGGGAGAACTGCGCTGTCTGAGGGGGAATCCTCGGGGAGCACTGCGCTGTCTAAGGGCGATTCCTCGGGGAGCACTGCGCTGTCTGAGGGCGATTCCTCGGGGAGCACTGCGCTGTCTGAGGGCGATTCCTCGGGGAGCACTGCGTTGTCTGAGGGCGATTCCTCGGGGAGCACTGCGCTGTCTGAGGGCGATTCCTCGGGGAGCACTGCGCTGTCTGATGGCGATTCCTCGGGGAGCACTGCGCTGTCTGAGGACAGATTCTCGGGGAGCACTGTGCTGTCTGAGGGCGATTCCTCGGGGAGCACTGCGCTGTCTGAGGGGGCAATCCTCGGGGAGCACTGCGTTGTCTGAGGGGGAGTCCTCGGGGAGCACTGCGCTGTCTGAGGGTGATTCCTCGGGGAGCACTGCGCTGTCTGATGGCGATTCTTCGGGGAGCACTGCGCTGTCTGAGGACAGATTCTCGGGGAGCACTGCGCTGTCTGAGGGGGAATCCTCGGGGAGCACTGCGCTGTCTGAGGGCGATTCCTCGGGGAGCACTGCGCTGTCTGAGGGCGATTCCTCGGGGAGCACTGCGCTGTCTGAGGGCGATTCCTCGGGGAGCACTGCGCTGTCTGATGGCGATTCCTCGGGGAGCACTGCGCTGTCTGAGGACAGATTCTCGGGGAGCACTGCGCTGTCTGAGGGGGAGTCCTCGGGGAGCACTGTGCTGTCTGAGGGCGATTCCTCGGGGAGCACTGTGCTGTCTGAGGGGGAGTCCTCGGGGAGCACTGTGCTGTCTGAGGGCGATTCCTCGGGGAGCACTGCGCTGTCTGAGGGCGATTGCTCGGGGAGCACTGCGCTGTCTGAGGGGGAGTCCTCGGGGAGCACTGCGCTGTCTGAGGGGGAATCCTCGGGGAGCACTGCGCTGTCTGAGGGGGAGTCCTCGGGGAGCACTGTGCTGTCTGAGGGCGATTCCTCGGGGAGCACTGTGCTGTCTGAGGGGGAGTCCTCGGGGAGCACTGTGCTGTCTGAGGGCGATTCCTCGGGGAGCACTGCGCTGTCTGAGGGCGATTGCTCGGGGAGCACTGCGCTGTCTGAGGGGGAGTCCTCGGGGAGCACTGCGCTGTCTGAGGGGGAATCCTCGGGGAGCACTGCGCTGTCTGAAGGGGAATCCTCGGGGAGCACTGCGCTGTCTGAGGGGGAATCCTCGGGGAGCACTGCGCTGTCTGAGGGGGAATCCTAGGGGAGCACTGCGCTGTCTGAGGGGGAATCCTCGGGGAGCACTGCGATGTCTGAGGGCGATTCCTCGGGGAGCACTGCGCTGTCTGAGGGGGAGTCCTAGGGGAGCACTGCGCTGTCTGAGGGCGATTCCTCGGGGAGCACTGCGCTGTCTGAGGGGGAATCCTCGGGGAGCACTGCGCTGTCTGAGGGGGGAGTCCTCGGGGAGCACTGCGCTGTCTGAGGGGGGAGTCCTCGGGGAGCACTGCGCTGTCTGAGGGGGGATTCCTCGGGGAGCACTGCGCTGTCTGATGGCGATTCTTCGGGGAGCACTGCGCTGTCTGAGGGGGAATCCTCGGGGAGCACTGCGCTGTCTGAGGGGGAGTCCTCGGGGAGCACTGCGCTGTCTGAGGGGGAGTCCTCGGGGAGCACTGCGCTGTCTGAGGGGGAATCCTCGGGGAGCACTGCGCTGTCTGAGGGCGATTCCTCGGGGAGCACTGCGCTGTCTGAGGGGGAATCCTCGGGGAGCACTGCGCTGTCTGAGGGGGAGTCCTCGGGGAGCACTGCGCTGTCTGAGGGGGAATCCTCGGGGAGCACTGCGATGTCTGAGGGGGGAGTCCTCTGGGAGCACTGCGCTGTCTGAGGGGGAGTCCTCGGGGAGCACTGCGCTGTCTGAGGGCGATTCCTCGGGGAGCACTGCGCTGTCTGAGGGGGAATCCTCGGGGAGCACTGCGCTGTCTGAGGGGGAGTCCTCGGGGAGCACTGCGCTGTCTGAGGGGGGAGTCCTCGGGGAGCACTGCGATGTCTGAGGGGGGAGTCCTCTGGGAGCACTGCGCTGTCTGAGGGGGAGTCCTCGGGGAGCACTGCGCTGTCTGAGGGCGATTCCTCGGGGAGCACTGCGCTGTCTGAGGGGGAGTCCTCGGGGAGCACTGCGCTGTCTGAGGGCGATTCCTAGGGGAGCACTGCGCTGTCTGAGGGGGAGTCCTCGGGGAGCACTGCGCTGTCTGAGGGGGGAGTCCTCGGGGAGCACTGCGATGTCTGAGGGGGGAGTCCTCTGGGAGCACTGCGCTGTCTGAGGGGGAGTCATCGGGGAGCACTGCGCTGTCTGAGGGGGAGTCCTCGGGGAGCACTGCGCTGTCTGAGGGGGAATCCTCGGGGAGCACTGCGCTGTCTGAGGGGGGAGTCCTCGGGGAGCACTGCGCTGTCTGAGGGGGAGTCCTCGGGGAGCACTGCGCTGTCTGAGGGGGAGTCCTCGGGGAGCACTGTGCTGTCTGAGGGCGATTCCTAGGGGAGCACTGCGCTGTCTGAGGGGGAATCCTCGGGGAGCACTGCGCTGTCTGAGGGGGAGTCCTCGGGGAGCACTGCGCTGTCTGAGGGGGAGTCCTCGGGGAGCACTGCGCTGTCTGAGGGGGAGTCCTCGGGGAGCACTGCGCTGTCTGAGGGGGAGTCCTCGGGGAGCACTGCGCTGTCTGAGGGGGAGTCCTCGGGGAGCACTGCGCTGTCTGAGGGGGAGTCCTCGGGGAGCACTGCGCTGTCTGAGGGCGATTCCTCGGGGAGCACTGCGCTGTCTGAGGGGGAGTCCTCGGGGAGCACTGCGCTGTCTGAGGGCGATTCCTCGGGGAGCACTGCGCTGTCTGAGGGCGATTCCTCGGGGAGCACTGCGCTGTCTGAGGGCGATTCCTCGGGGAGCACTGCGTTGTCTGAGGGCGATTCCTCGGGGAGCACTGCGCTGTCTGAGGGCGATTCCTCGGGGAGCACTGCGCTGTCTGATGGCGATTCCTCGGGGAGCACTGCGCTGTCTGAGGACAGATTCTCGGGGAGCACTGTGCTGTCTGAGGGCGATTCCTCGGGGAGCACTGCGCTGTCTGAGGGGGCAATCCTCGGGGAGCACTGCGTTGTCTGAGGGGGAGTCCTCGGGGAGCACTGCGCTGTCTGAGGGTGATTCCTCGGGGAGCACTGCGCTGTCTGATGGCGATTCTTCGGGGAGCACTGCGCTGTCTGAGGACAGATTCTCGGGGAGCACTGCGCTGTCTGAGGGGGAATCCTCGGGGAGCACTGCGCTGTCTGAGGGCGATTCCTCGGGGAGCACTGCGCTGTCTGAGGGCGATTCCTCGGGGAGCACTGCGCTGTCTGAGGGCGATTCCTCGGGGAGCACTGCGCTGTCTGATGGCGATTCCTCGGGGAGCACTGCGCTGTCTGAGGACAGATTCTCGGGGAGCACTGCGCTGTCTGAGGGGGAGTCCTCGGGGAGCACTGTGCTGTCTGAGGGCGATTCCTCGGGGAGCACTGTGCTGTCTGAGGGGGAGTCCTCGGGGAGCACTGTGCTGTCTGAGGGCGATTCCTCGGGGAGCACTGCGCTGTCTGAGGGCGATTGCTCGGGGAGCACTGCGCTGTCTGAGGGGGAGTCCTCGGGGAGCACTGCGCTGTCTGAGGGGGAATCCTCGGGGAGCACTGCGCTGTCTGAGGGGGAGTCCTCGGGGAGCACTGTGCTGTCTGAGGGCGATTCCTCGGGGAGCACTGTGCTGTCTGAGGGGGAGTCCTCGGGGAGCACTGTGCTGTCTGAGGGCGATTCCTCGGGGAGCACTGCGCTGTCTGAGGGCGATTGCTCGGGGAGCACTGCGCTGTCTGAGGGGGAGTCCTCGGGGAGCACTGCGCTGTCTGAGGGGGAATCCTCGGGGAGCACTGCGCTGTCTGAAGGGGAATCCTCGGGGAGCACTGCGCTGTCTGAGGGGGAATCCTCGGGGAGCACTGCGCTGTCTGAGGGGGAATCCTAGGGGAGCACTGCGCTGTCTGAGGGGGAATCCTCGGGGAGCACTGCGATGTCTGAGGGCGATTCCTCGGGGAGCACTGCGCTGTCTGAGGGGGAGTCCTAGGGGAGCACTGCGCTGTCTGAGGGCGATTCCTCTGGGAGCACTGCGCTGTCTGAGGGGGAATCCTCGGGGAGCACTGCGCTGTCTGAGGGGGGAGTCCTCGGGGAGCACTGCGCTGTCTGAGGGGGGAGTCCTCGGGGAGCACTGCGCTGTCTGAGGGGGGATTCCTCGGGGAGCACTGCGCTGTCTGATGGCGATTCTTCGGGGAGCACTGCGCTGTCTGAGGGGGAATCCTCGGGGAGCACTGCGCTGTCTGAGGGGGAGTCCTCGGGGAGCACTGCGCTGTCTGAGGGGGAGTCCTCGGGGAGCACTGCGCTGTCTGAGGGGGAATCCTCGGGGAGCACTGCGCTGTCTGAGGGCGATTCCTCGGGGAGCACTGCGCTGTCTGAGGGGGAATCCTCGGGGAGCACTGCGCTGTCTGAGGGGGAGTCCTCGGGGAGCACTGCGCTGTCTGAGGGGGAATCCTCGGGGAGCACTGCGATGTCTGAGGGGGGAGTCCTCTGGGAGCACTGCGCTGTCTGAGGGGGAATCCTCGGGGAGCACTGCGCTGTCTGAGGGGGAGTCCTCGGGGAGCACTGCGCTGTCTGAGGGGGGAGTCCTCGGGGAGCACTGCGATGTCTGAGGGGGGAGTCCTCTGGGAGCACTGCGCTGTCTGAGGGGGAGTCCTCGGGGAGCACTGCGCTGTCTGAGGGCGATTCCTCGGGGAGCACTGCGCTGTCTGAGGGGGAATCCTCGGGGAGCACTGCGCTGTCTGAGGGGGAGTCCTTGGGGAGCACTGCGCTGTCTGAGGGGGAGTCCTCGGGGAGCACTGCGCTGTCTGAGGGCGATTCCTAGGGGAGCACTGCGCTGTCTGAGGGGGAGTCCTCGGGGAGCACTGCGCTGTCTGAGGGGGGAGTCCTCGGGGAGCACTGCGATGTCTGAGGGGGGAGTCCTCTGGGAGCACTGCGCTGTCTGAGGGGGAGTCATCGGGGAGCACTGCGCTGTCTGAGGGGGAGTCCTCGGGGAGCACTGCGCTGTCTGAGGGGGAATCCTCGGGGAGCACTGCGCTGTCTGAGGGGGGAGTCCTCGGGGAGCACTGCGCTGTCTGAGGGGGAGTCCTCGGGGAGCACTGCGCTGTCTGAGGGGGAGTCCTCGGGGAGCACTGTGCTGTCTGAGGGCGATTCCTAGGGGAGCACTGCGCTGTCTGAGGGGGAATCCTCGGGGAGCACTGCGCTGTCTGAGGGGGAGTCCTCGGGGAGCACTGCGCTGTCTGAGGGGGAGTCCTCGGGGAGCACTGCGCTGTCTGAGGGGGAGTCCTCGGGGAGCACTGCGCTGTCTGAGGGGGAGTCCTCGGGGAGCACTGCGCTGTCTGAGGGGGAGTCCTCGGGGAGCACTGCGCTGTCTGAGGGGGAGTCCTCGGGGAGCACTGCGCTGTCTGAGGGCGATTCCTCGGGGAGCACTGCGCTGTCTGAGGGGGAGTCCTCGGGGAGCAGTGCGTTGTCTGAGGGGGAGTCCTCGGGGAGCACTGCGCTGTCTGAGGGCGATTCCTCGGGGAGCACTGCGCTGTCTGAGGGGGGAGTCCTCGGGGAGCACTGCGCTGTCTGAGGGCGATTCCTCGGGGAGCACTGCGCTGTCTGAGGGCGATTCCTTGGGGAGCACTGCGCTGTCTGAGGGCGATTCCTCGGGGAGCACTGCGCTGTCTGAGGGCGATTCCTCGGGAGCACTGCGCTGTCTGAGGGGGAATCCTCGGGGAGCACTGCGCTGTCTGAGGGGGAATCCTAGGGGAGCACTGTGCTGTCTGAGGGCGATTCCTCGGGGAGCACTGCGTTGTCTGAGGGGGAGTCCTCGGGGAGCACTGCGCTGTCTGAGGGCGATTCCTAGGGGAGCACTGCGCTGTCTGAGGGGGAATCCTCGGGGAGCACTGCGCTGTCTGAGGGGGGAGTCCTCGGGGAGCACTGCGCTGTCTGAGGGGGAGTCCTCGGGGAGCACTGCGCTGTCTGAGGACAGATTCTCGGGGAGCACTGCGCTGTCTGAGGGCGATTCCTCGGGGAGCACTGCGCTGTCTGAGGGGGAATCCTCGGGGAGCACTGCGCTGTCTGAGGGCGATTCCTCGGGGAGCACTGCGCTGTCTGAGGGCGATTCATAGGGGAGCACTGCGCTGTCTGAGGGGGAATCCTCGGGGAGCACTGCGCTGTCTGAGGGGGGAGTCCTCGGGGCGCACTGCGCTGTCTGAGGGGGAGTCCTCGGGGAGCACTGCGCTGTCTGAGGGGGAGTCCTCGGGGAGCACTGCGCTGTCTGAGGGCGATTCCTAGGGGAGCACTGCGCTGTCTGAGGGGGAGTCCTCGGGGAGCACTGCGCTGTCTGAGGGGGGAGTCCTCGGGGAGCACTGCGATGTCTGAGGGGGGAGTCCTCTGGGAGCACTGCGCTGTCTGAGGGGGAGTCATCGGGGAGCACTGCGCTGTCTGAGGGGGAGTCCTCGGGGAGCACTGCGCTGTCTGAGGGGGAATCCTCGGGGAGCACTGCGCTGTCTGAGGGGGGAGTCCTCGGGGAGCACTGCGCTGTCTGAGGGGGAGTCCTCGGGGAGCACTGCGCTGTCTGAGGGGGAGTCCTCGGGGAGCACTGTGCTGTCTGAGGGCGATTCCTAGGGGAGCACTGCGCTGTCTGAGGGGGAATCCTCGGGGAGCACTGCGCTGTCTGAGGGGGAGTCCTCGGGGAGCACTGCGCTGTCTGAGGGGGAGTCCTCGGGGAGCACTGCGCTGTCTGAGGGGGAGTCCTCGGGGAGCACTGCGCTGTCTGAGGGGGAGTCCTCGGGGAGCACTGCGCTGTCTGAGGGGGAGTCCTCGGGGAGCACTGCGCTGTCTGAGGGGGAGTCCTCGGGGAGCACTGCGCTGTCTGAGGGCGATTCCTCGGGGAGCACTGCGCTGTCTGAGGGGGAGTCCTCGGGGAGCAGTGCGTTGTCTGAGGGGGAGTCCTCGGGGAGCACTGCGCTGTCTGAGGGCGATTCCTCGGGGAGCACTGCGCTGTCTGAGGGGGGAGTCCTCGGGGAGCACTGCGCTGTCTGAGGGCGATTCCTCGGGGAGCACTGCGCTGTCTGAGGGCGATTCCTTGGGGAGCACTGCGCTGTCTGAGGGCGATTCCTCGGGGAGCACTGCGCTGTCTGAGGGCGATTCCTCGGGAGCACTGCGCTGTCTGAGGGGGAATCCTCGGGGAGCACTGCGTTGTCTGAGGGGGAGTCCTCGGGGAGCACTGCGCTGTCTGAGGGCGATTCCTAGGGGAGCACTGCGCTGTCTGAGGGGGAATCCTCGGGGAGCACTGCGCTGTCTGAGGGGGGAGTCCTCGGGGAGCACTGCGCTGTCTGAGGGGGAGTCCTCGGGGAGCACTGCGCTGTCTGAGGACAGATTCTCGGGGAGCACTGCGCTGTCTGAGGGCGATTCCTCGGGGAGCACTGCGCTGTCTGAGGGGGAATCCTCGGGGAGCACTGCGCTGTCTGAGGGCGATTCCTCGGGGAGCACTGCGCTGTCTGAGGGCGATTCATAGGGGAGCACTGCGCTGTCTGAGGGGGAATCCTCGGGGAGCACTGCGCTGTCTGAGGGGGGAGTCCTCGGGGCGCACTGCGCTGTCTGAGGGGGAGTCCTCGGGGAGCACTGCGCTGTCTGAGGGGGAGTCCTCGGGGAGCACTGCGCTGTCTGAGGGGGAGTCCTCGGGGAGCACTGCGCTGTCTGAGGACAGATTCTCGGGGAGCACTGCGCTGTCTGAGGGCGATTCCTCGGGGAGCACTGCGCTGTCTGAGGGCGATTCCTCGGGGAGCTCTGCGCTGTCTGAGGGGGAGTCCTCGGGGAGCACTGTGCTGTCTGAGGGAGATTCCTAGGGGAGCACTGCGCTGTCTGAGGGGGAATCCTCGGGGAGCACTGCGCTGTCTGAGGGGGGAGTCCTCGGGGAGCACTGCGCTGTCTGAGGGGGAGTCCTCGGGGAGCACTGCGCTGTCTGAGGGGGAGTCCTCGGGGAGCAATGCGCTGTCTGAGGGGGAGTCCTCGGGGATCACTGCGCTGTCTGAGGGGGAGTCCTCGGGGAGTACTGCGCTGTCTGAGGGGGAGTCCTCGGGGAGCACTGCGTTTTCTGAGGGCGATTCCTCGGGGAGCACTGTGCTGTCTGAGGGGGAGTCCTCGGGGAGCACTGCGCTGTCTGAGGGCGATTCCTCGGGAGCACTGCGTTGTCTGAGGGGGAGTCCTCCGGGAGCACTGCGTTGTCTGAGGGGGAGTCCTCGGGGAGCACTGCGCTGTCTGAGGGCGATTCCTCGGGGAGCACTGCGCTGTCTGAGGGGGAGTCCTCGGGGAGCACTGCGCTGTCTGAGGGCGATTCCTCGGGGAGCACTGCGCTGTCTGAGGGGGAGTCCTCGGGGAGCACTGCGCTGTCTGAGGGGGAATCCTAGGGGAGCACTGCGCTGTCTGAGGGCGATTCCTCGGGGAGCACTGCGCTGTCTGAGGGCGATTCCTCGGGGAGCACTGCGCTGTCTGAGGGGGAATCCTCGGGGAGCACTGCGCTGTCTGAGGGCGATTCCTCGGGGAGCAATGCGCTGTCTGAGGGGGAGTCCTCGGGGAGCACTGCGCTGTCTGAGGGCGATTCCTCGGGGAGCAATGCGCTGTCTGAGGGGGAATCCTAGGGGAGCACTGCGCTGTCTGAGGGCGATTCCTCGGGGAGCAATGCGCTGTCTGAGGGGGGAGTCCTCGGGGAGCACTGCGCTGTCTGAGGGGGATCCCTCGGGGAGCACTGCGCTGTCTGAGGGGGGAGTCCTCGGGGAGCACTGTGCTGTCTGAGGGGGAGTCCTCGGGGAGCACTGCGCTGTCTGAGGGCGATTCCTAGGGGAGCACTGCGCTGTCTGAGGGGGATCCCTCGGGGAGCACTGCGCTGTCTGAGGGGGGAGTCCTCGGGGAGCACTGCGGTGTCTTAGGGCGATTCCTTGGGGAGCACTGCGCTGTCTGAGGGGGGACTCCTCGGGGAGCACTGCGCTGTCTGAGGGGGAATCCTCGGGGACCACTGCGCTGTCTGAGGGCGATTCCTCGGGGAGCATTGCGCTGTCTGAAGGGGAATCCTCGGGGAGCACTGCGCTGTCTGAGGGCGAATCCTCGGGGAGCACTGCGCTGTCTGAGGGGGAGTCCTCGGGGATCACTGCGCTGTCTGAGGGGGAATCCTCGGGGAGCACTGCGCTGTCTGAAGGGGAATCCTCGGGGAGCACTGCGCTGTCTGAGGGGGAGTCCTCGGGGAGCACTGCGCTGTCTGAGGGGGAATCCTCGGGGAGCACTGCGCTGTCTGAGGGGGAGTCCTCAGGGAGCACTGCGCTGTCTGAGGGGGAGTCCTCGGGGAGCACTGCGTTGTCTGAGGGCGATTCCTAGGGGAGCACTGCGCTGTCTGAGGGCGATTCCTCGGGGAGCACTGCGCTGTCTGAGGGGGGAGTCCTCGGGGAGCACTGCGCTGTCTGAGGGGGGAGTCCTCGGGGAGCACTGCGCTGTCTGAGGGCGATTCCTCGGGGAGCACTGCGGTGTCTTAGGGCGATTCCTCGGGGAGCACTGCGCTGTCTGAGGGGGGAGTCCTCGGGGAGCACTGCGCTGTCTGATGGCGATTCCTCGGGGAGCACTGCGCTGTCTGAGGACAGATTCTCGGGGAGCACTGCGTTGTCTGAGGGCGATTCCTCGGGGAGCAGTGCGCTGTCTGAGGGGGAGTCCTCGGGGAGCACTGCGCTGTCTGAGGGGGAGTCCTCGGGGAGCACTGCGCTGTCTGAGGGCGATTCCTCGGGGAGCACTGCGTTGTCTGAGGGCGATTCCTCGGGGAGCACTGCGCTGTCTGAGGGGGAGTCCTCGGGGAGCACTGCGCTGTCTATGAGGGGGAATCCTCGGGGAGCACTGCGCTGTCTGAGGGGGAATCCTCGGGGAGCACTGCGCTGTCTGAGGGCGATTCCTCGGGGAGTATTGCGCTGTCTGAAGGGGAATCCTCGGGGAGCACTGCGCTGTCTGAGGGGGAATCCTCGGGGAGCACTGCGCTGTCTATGAGGGGGAATCCTCGGGGAGCACTGCGCTGTCTGAGGGGGAATCCTCGGGGAGCACTGTGCTGTCTGAGGGGGGAGTCCTCTGGGAGCACTGCGCTGTTTGAGGGCGATTCCTCGGGGAGCACTGCGTTGTCTGAGGGCGATTCCTCGGGGAGCACTGCGCTGTCTGAGGGGGAGTCCTCGGGGAGCACTGCGCTGTCTATGAGGGGGAATCCTCTGGGAGCACTGCGCTGTCTGAGGGGGAATCCTCGGGGAGCACTGCGCTGTCTGAGGGCGATTCCTCGGGGAGTATTGCGCTGTCTGAAGGGGAATCCTCGGGGAGCACTGCGCTGTCTGAGGGGGAATCCTCGGGGAGCACTGCGCTGTCTGAGGGGGATTCCTCGGGGAGCACTGCGCTGTCTATGAGGGGGAATCCTCGGGGAGCACTGCGCTGTCTGAGGGGGAATCCTCGGGGAGCACTGCGCTGTCTGAGGGGGAGTCCTCGGGGAGCACTGCGATGTCTGAGGGGGAATCCTCGGGGAGCACTGCGCTGTCTGAGGGGGAGTCCTTGGGGAGCACTGCGCTGTCTGAGGGGGAGTCCTCGGGGAGCACTGCGCTGTCTGAGGGCGATTCCTCGGGGAGCACTGCGCTGTCTGAGGGGGCAATCCTCGGGGAGCACTGCGCTGTCTGAGGGCGATTCCTCGGGGAGCACTGCGCTGTCTGAGGGGGAGTCCTCGTGGAGCACTGCGCTGTCTGAGGGCAAGTCCTCGGGGAGCACTGCGCTGTCTGAGGGCGATTCCTCGGGAGCACTGCGTTGTCTGAGGGGGAGTCCTTGGGGAGCACTGCGTTGTCTGAGGGGGAGTCCTCGGGGATCACTGCGCTGTCTGAGGGGGAGTCCTCGGGGAGCACTGCGCTGTCTGAGGGGGAGTCCTTGGGGAGCACTGCGCTGTCTGAGGGCGATTCCTCGGGGAGCACTGCGCTGTCTGAGGGCGATTCCTCGGGGAGCACTGCGCTGTCTGAGGGGGCAATCCTCGTGGAGCACTGCGCTGTCTGAGGGGGAGTCCTCTGGGAGCACTGCGCTGTCTGAGGGCGATTCCTCGGGGAGCACTGTGCTGTCTGAGGGGGAGTCCTCTGGGAGCACTGCGCTGTCTGAGGGCGATTCCTCGGGGAGCACTGTGCTGTCTGAGGGGGAGTCCTCGGGGAGCACTGCGCTGTCTGAGGGCGATTCCTAGGGGAGCACTGCGCTGTCTGAGGGGGAGTCCTCGGGGAGCACTGCGCTGTCTGAGGGGGATCCCTCGGGGAGCACTGCGCTGTCTGAGGGGGAGTCCTCGGGGAGCACTGTGCTGTCTGAGGGCGATTCCTAGGGGAGCACTGTGCTGTCTGAGGGGGGAGTCCTCGGGGAGCACTGCGCTGTCTGAGGGCGATTCCTAGGGGAGCACTGCGCTGTCTGAGGGGAATCCTCGGGGAGCACTGTGCTGTCTGAGGGGGAGTCCTCGAGGAGCACTGCGCTGTCTGAGGGCGATTCCTAGGGGAGCACTGCGCTGTCTGAGGGGGGAGTCCTCGGGGAGCACTGCGCTGTCTGAGGGCGATTCCTCGGGGAGCACTGTGCTGTCTGAGGGGGTAGTCCTCGGGGAGCACTGTGCTGTCTGAGGGGGAATCCTCGGGGAGCAGTGCGCTGTCTGAGGGGGGAGTCCTCGGGGAGCACTGCGCTGTCTGAGGGGGAGTCCTCGGGAGCACTGCGCTGTCTGAGGGCGATTCCTCGGGGAGCACTGCGCTGTCTGAGGGCGATTCCTCGGGGAGCATTGCGCTGTCTGAAGGGGATTCCTCGGGGAGCACTGCGCTGTCTGAGGGGGAGTCCTCGGGGAGCACTGCGCTGTCTATGAGGGGGAATCCTCGGGGAGCACTGCGCTGTCTGAGGGGGAATCCTCGGGGAGCACTGCGCTGTCTGAGGGGGAGTCCTCGGGGAGCACTGCGCTGTCTATGAGGGGGAATCCTCGGGGAGCACTGCGCTGTCTGAGGGGGAGTCCTCGGGGAGCACTGCGCTGTCTGAGGGGGAGTCCTCGGGGAGCACTGCGCTGTCTGAGGGGGGAGTCCTCGGGGAGCACTGCGCTGTCTGAGGGGGAGTCCTCGGGCAGCACTGCGCTGTCTGAGGGGGAGTCCTCGGGGAGCACTGCGCTGTCTGAAGGGGAATCCTCGGGGAGCACTGCGCTGTCTGAGGGCGATTCCTAGGGGAGCACTGCGCTGTCTGAGGGCGATTCCTCGGGGAGCACTGCGCTGTCTGAGGGGGAGTCCTTGGGGAGCACTGCGCTGTCTGAGGGGGAGTCCTCGGGGAGCACTGCGCTGTCTGAGGGGGCAATCCTCGGGGAGCACTGCGCTGTCTGAGGGGGAATCCTCGGGTAGCACTGCGCTGTCTGAGGGGTAGTCCTCGGGGAGCACTGCGCTGTCTGAGGGGGGAGCCCTCGGGGAGCACTGCGCTGTCTGAGGGGGATCCCTCGGGGAGCACTACGCTGTCTGAGGACAGATTCTCGGGGAGCACTGCGCTGTCTGAGGGGGGAGTCCTCGGGGAGCACTGCGGTGTCTTAGGGCGATTCCTCGGGGAGCACTGCGCTGTCTGAGGGGGAGTCCTCGGGGAGCAATGCGCTGTCTGAGGGGGAGTCCTCGGGGAGCACTGCGCTGTCTGAGGGGGAGTCCTCGGGAGCACTGCGCTGTCTGAGGGCGATTCCTCGGGGAGCAATGCGCTGTCTGAGGGGGAGTCCTCGGGGAGCACTGCGCTGTCTGAGGGGGAGTCCTCGGGGAGCACTGCGCTGTCTGAGGGGGAGTCCTCGGGGAGCACTGCGCTGTCTGAGGGCGATTCCTCGGGAGCACTGCGTTGTCTGAGGGGGAGTCCTTGGGAGCACTGCGTTGTCTGAGGGGGAGTCCTCGGGGATCACTGCGCTGTCTGAGGGGGAGTCCTCGGGGAGCACTGCGCTGTCTGAGGGGGAGTCCTCGGGGAGCACTGCGCTGTCTGAGGGCGATTCCTCGGGGAGCACTGCGCTGTCTGAGGGCGATTCCTCGGGGAGCACTGCGCTGTCTGAGGGCGATTCCTCGGGGAGCACTGCGCTGTCTGAGGGCGATTCCTAGGGGAGCACTGTGCTGTCTGAGGGGGGAGTCCTCTGGGAGCACTGCGCTGTCTGAGGGCGATTCCTAGGGGAGCACTGCGCTGTCTGAGGGGGAGTCCTCGGGGAGCACTGCGCTGTCTGAGGGGGATCCCTCGGGGAGCACTGCGCTGTCTGAGGGGGAGTCCTCGGGGAGCACTGTGCTGTCTGAGGGCGATTCCTAGGGGAGCACTGTGCTGTCTGAGGGGGGAGTCCTCGGGGAGCACTGCGCTGTCTGAGGGCGATTCCTAGGGGAGCACTGCGCTGTCTGAGGGGAATCCTCGGGGAGCACTGTGCTGTCTGAGGGGGAGTCCTCGGGGAGCACTGCGCTGTCTGAGGGCGATTCCTAGGGGAGCACTGCGCTGTCTGAGGGGGGAGTCCTCGGGGAGCACTGCGCTGTCTGAGGGCGATTCCTCGGGAGCACTGTGCTGTCTGAGGGGGGAGTCCTCGGGGAGCACTGTGCTGTCTGAGGGGGAATCCTCGGGGAGCAGTGCGCTGTCTGAAGGGGATTCCTCGGGGAGCACTGCGCTGTCTGAGGGGGAGTCCTCGGGGAGCACTGCGCTGTCTATGAGGGGGAATCCTCGGGGAGCACTGCGCTGTCTGAGGGGGAATCCTCGGGGAGCACTGCGCTGTCTGAGGGGGAGTCCTCGGGGAGCACTGCGCTGTCTATGAGGGGGAATCCTCGGGGAGCACTGCGCTGTCTGAGGGGGAGTCCTCGGGGAGCACTGCGCTGTCTGAGGGGGAGTCCTCGGGGAGCACTGCGCTGTCTGAGGGGGGAGTCCTCGGGGAGCACTGCGCTGTCTGAGGGGGAGTCCTCGGGGAGCACTGCGCTGTCTGAGGGGGAGTCCTCGGGGAGCACTGCGCTGTCTGAAGGGGAATCCTCGGGGAGCACTGCGCTGTCTGAGGGCGATTCCTAGGGGAGCACTGCGCTGTCTGAGGGCGATTCCTCGGGGAGCACTGCGCTGTCTGAGGGGGAGTCCTTGGGGAGCACTGCGCTGTCTGAGGGGGAGTCCTCGGGGAGCACTGCGCTGTCTGAGGGGGCAATCCTCGGGGAGCACTGCGCTGTCTGAGGGGGAATCCTCGGGGAGCACTGCGCTGTCTGAGGGGGAGTCCTCGGGGAGCACTGCGCTGTCTGAGGGGGGAGCCCTCGGGGAGCACTGCGCTGTCTGAGGGGGATCCCTCGGGGAGCACTGCGCTGTCTGAGGACAGATTCTCGGGGAGCACTGCGCTGTCTGAGGGGGGAGTCCTCGGGGAGCACTGCGGTGTCTTAGGGCGATTCCTCGGGGAGCACTGCGCTGTCTGAGGGGGAGTCCTCGGGGAGCAATGCGCTGTCTGAGGGGGAGTCCTCGGGGAGCACTGCGCTGTCTGAGGGGGAGTCCTCGGGGAGCACTGCGCTGTCTGAGGGCGATTCCTCGGGGAGCAATGCGCTGTCTGAGGGGGAGTCCTCGGGGAGCACTGCGCTGTCTGAGGGGGTGTCCTCGGGGAGCACTGCGCTGTCTGAGGGGGAGTCCTCGGGGAGCACTGCGCTGTCTGAGGGGGATTCCTCGGGGAGCACTGCGCTGTCTGAGGGCGATTCCTCGGGGAGCACTGCGCTGTCTGAGGGCGATTCCTCGGGGAGCACTGCGCTGTCTATGAGGGGGAATCCTCGGGGAGCACTGCGCTGTCTGAGGGGGAGTCCTCGGGGAGCACTGCGCTGTCTGAGGGGGAATCCTCGGGGAGCACTGCGCTGTCTGAGGGGGAGTCCTCGGGGAGCACTGCGCTGTCTGAGGGGGGAGTCCTCGGGGAGCACTGCGCTGTCTGAGGGGGAGTCCTTGGGGAGCACTGCGTTGTCTGAGGGGGAGTCCTTGGGAGCAGTGCGCTGTCTGAGGGGGAGTCCTCGGGGAGCACTGCGTTGTCTGAGGGGGAGTCCTCGGGGAGCACTGCGCTGTCTATGAGGGGGAATCCTCGGGGAGCACTGCGCTGTCTGAGGGGGAGTCCTTGGGGAGCAGTGCGTTGTCTGAGGGGGAGTCCTCGGGGAGCACTGCGCTGTCTGAGGGGGAGTCCTCGGGGAGCACTGCGTTGTCTGAGGGGGAGTCCTCGGGGAGCACTGCGCTGTCTATGAGGGGGAATCCTCGGGGAGCACTGCGCTGTCTGAGGGGGAGTCCTTGGGGAGCACTGCGTTGTCTGAGGGGGAGTCCTTGGGGAGCACTGCGTTGTCTGAGGGGGAGTCCTCGGGGAGCACTGCGCTGTCTGAGGGGGAGTCCTCAGGGAGCACTGCGCTGTCTATGAGGGGGAATCCTCGGGGGGCACTGCGCTGTCTGAGGGGGAGTCCTCGGGGAGCACTGCGCTGTCTGAGGGGGAGTCCTCGGGGAGCACTGCGCTGTCTGAGGGGGGAGTCCTCGGGGAGCACTGCGTTGTCTGAGGGCGATTCCTCGGGGAGCACTGTGCTGTCTGAGGGGGAGTCCTCGGGGATCACTGCGCTGTCTGAGGGGGAGTCCTCGGGGATCACTGCGCTGTCTGAGGGGGAGTCCTCGGGGAGCAGTGCGCTGTCTGAGGTGCTGTTTCTTGGATGAGGTATGGAACCGTGGACCTCCTCTGCCCACTCTGGAGCCTGTAAAAGAGCTCCCGACTTTTACCAGACGAAGACCTGGAGAGTGTGTGT
This sequence comes from Scyliorhinus torazame, assembly GCF_047496885.1. Lineage (NCBI taxonomy): Eukaryota > Metazoa > Chordata > Chondrichthyes > Carcharhiniformes > Scyliorhinidae > Scyliorhinus > Scyliorhinus torazame. The sequence continues at coordinate 17,421,658 of NC_092730.1, read as the reverse complement.
GCCCCCCGAGTCCTGAGCTAACGATTATCCCTCAACCAACATCACCACAGCGGATGACCTGGGCCGTTATCACGGGACTGCCTGTTGGGATCTTGCTGTGCGCAGTATGGCTATTACACTTCCTACGTCACAACAGTGAGTGCACTTCAGCGGGTTCGAAGCTCTTCGAGACTTTCGGAGGCGATAAAAGGTGCTATGAAAATGCAGTCCCTTCACTTCCCGAACTTCGGTTGGGTTCAGTCTGAGGGAGGTTGGAAGCAATAATTGAAACCGTGTCCCCCCCGGGCACCTGGGTGGTGATGCCTGGTTGGAAGTGGGGGGGGGCGGGGGGGCGGGGGGGCGGGGGGGGGGGGGGGGTGGTGCTGACAGTGGCAGTAGCCACCTAAATTGGCCAACTCTCGATTTAAAATGGCGAACAGCAAAGGCTGAAGGGAAATTCAGCCAACAAGACAGAAACCAGCAGGTGCAGGTTTGCTGTGTATTAAAACTCTACAAAAGCCCAGACAGCATCGATACCAGCGACCATCAGCATAACAATGTAGCAGCCATCTGCATACTGATGAGCAATCCCTGGGAACAATAGCAACATTTGGGACACTCAAAACTAAGCCAGACTCCCCGGCGCCAGCAGGAGCCAACACAAAAGAGGTTAACGAACACCTCAAGACCGCCCATCGATCAGGGAACCGCTCCAGTATTGGAGAAATCGAACCAAGCGATTGGAACAAAGTCCCATCACCTAGAACCAGGTACAGGGTCCGCCCCGAAAGGCGGGAACCCCCTGGGGACTATAAGAGTTAAGCCCCAAGTTCAAATCGCTCTCTTCATCTCTTCGTCCTGCCCGGGTCACCCAGCAACGCGAACCAAACTTGACCGTGACCGGTGCAGTGACAGCCGAAAGAAGTAAGTCTCAAGTCCACGCTCGCTACGAGATAGGCGCTCCTAGCTACCAATCCGTACCAACTTCGAATCCCGCAGACTCAGAACCCGAACAAAAGACCATTTGTTCCCCTGACCTGTTGGGCCAGTCCGAAGTTAAGTATAGGCCTGTTAGTTATAGAAGTAGCTTAGACGTAGAATTTGTGCATGAGTAGCGATTACTGTGTATAATAAATGGGCTTTGATTTGAATCTTACTAATCGGTGTATTGATCATTACTTGGACTTGAACATCGTGGTGGTATCATAAAGATACCTGGCGACTCGAGAGCAAAGGTAATAAAACAGAGCAATTGAACCAACCGGAAAGTTAGCAACACCAGGACTGGAGGCGCGCGAGAGGAGGTTACCGAGATGGGGGGGGGGGGGGGTGGGGCACAGAAATGTTATACGCACGAGGATGGGGAATCACGTGTTCCCGAGCTCTCTGCACCCGGCCGGCCCTGCGCATTCCATTTCAGACACCAGAGCGCGCGGTGGTCACTGGACTACCAGTTCAGAGGCCTAGACTCCTGCTGTGAGCACACGGATTCAGAACCTGCCACAGCCACTGGCGGAATCAAAATTGAATGGGTAGATCGGTCATAAAAAGCTCGGGGGTGCAGAATTTGAAGATCGTGGGGGGGAAAAAAGAAGTGCTGCCGAAGTTTTTCACCCGGCACTCATCAGAACCGACCCAAGAACGGCAAATTTCAAACAATCAACAACTTACACTGGATCGGATTGGATTGGTTTATTGTCACTTGTACCCAGGTACAGTGAAAAGTATTGTTCTGCGTGCAGCTCAGACAGATCATTCCGTGCGTGAAAAGAAAATATATAACCGGGCAAACGTAAAATACAGACGGCAGGGCTTGCTTGACTCTGATTGGCCGGGGCGTTGCCACAGAGGAAGCAATGGTGGAAACACTGCGAGGCAGGTCTCCCCTTCCCTAATAGGAGTTTTAAAATTAATTGCGGATTGTTATTGAATTCCAATTTTGCCATCTGCGGTGGTGGGATTCGAACCGGGGTTCTCAGAGCCGTTACGCTGGGTCTCTGGATTGCTAGTCCAGTGACGATCCCACTAAACCATCACCTCCCCTTTATGGTGCCGGAGGACATTTTTTGTTGTCATGTGGGGTGTCTGGTTGTGCGCCATCTCTTCGACATTTGGCGCGTTGTCACTGCTCTCCAGAGAATAGAATGTACTTAAACATAGAATCCCCACAAGGAGGCTGTTCGGCCCATCGAGTCTGCACCAACCCTCTGAAAGAGCACCACACCTCGGCCTCGCCCCCCGCCCTAACCCCACCCAACCTGCACATCTTTGGACACTTGAGGGACAATTTAGCACGACCAATCCACCTAACCTGTACATCTTTGGACCCTAAGGGACAATTTAGCACGGCCAATCCACCTAACCTGCACATCTTTGGACACGAAGGGACAATTTAGCACGACCAATCCACCTAACCTGCACATCTTTGGACACTAAAGGACAATTTAGCGTGGCCAATCCACCTAACCTGCACATCTTTGGACACTAAGGGACAATTTAGCACGGCCAATCCACCTAACCTGCACATCTTTGGACACTAAGGGGCAATTTAGCACGGCCAATCCACCTAACCTGCACATCTTTGGACACTAAGGGACAATTTAGCACGGCCAATCCACCTAACCTGCACATCTTTGGACACTAAGGGGCAATTTAGCACGGCCAATCCACCTAACCTGCACATCTTTGGACACTAAGGGGCAATTTAGCACGGCCAATCCACCTAACCTGCACATCTTTGGACACTAAGGGGCAATTTATCGCGGCCAATCCACCTAACCTGCACATCTTTGGACTGTGGGAGGAAACCGGAGCACCCGGAGGAAACCCACGCAGACACGGGGGCAGGGGGAGGGGGGGGGGGAGAACGTGCAAACTCCACACAGACAGTGAACCGAGGCCGGAATTGAACCCGGGTCCCTGGCGCCTTGAGGCAACGGCGCTAATTACCGCGAATGTGTAAAAATATTCTACCCAGCCCATCTTTTAAATGCTGACGATCGGTATAGATTTAGAAGTGTTACCCATTGCGAAATCCCCTGTGTATTTGTTTAAAATTATAAATCTGTCCTGAAAGTAAAATAGCCACTCTAAACACAGGAGCCACATGTCAAATATATCACACGGCAAGCGACCGTCCCAAAAGCAGACACGTAAAAACTGATCTAATCAACAACACAGTATAAGATGGATGTCTTGATTTAATTAGGATTTCACACTAAATGCACAAAGTCTGAGACTATGAGCTAATCATGCTTCCTATCGGGAAGAATGGACATCAGGAAGTGACCATTCCTCGCCTAGCCAACCAGAATCTAGTCGTGTACCACTTGGACCAATCTTGGTTCACTGGCCAGGCTGTGACTTGGAAAGGGTTAATAAGGCCTGATTTTCAGTGGCGTGGAAAGAAGTTACAAGAAGGAAAAATTTTGGGGAGAGCGAGAGCGCCCCCAGCTGACGACTGGCGTTCCGCGGAGCGTCTGCCTCCTACTATCGGACTTAAGCGTCATTCCTGCTGACATTTCGATAACTCAACACGCTGGGGAGCCTTGTCCGAATACACTTGTAAGCGGCAAATAGGATTAACCACTTGCAATCAAAGTTAAATTGGATTCCCGAATCCTACAATTGGAGCCCCACCACCACCACCGACTTGGGACTTGGCTAATGCGTGAATCGGGTGCGTTGGGGTCAGATTGGCTAACACGGGAAGGCTGTTCGACAGGCTCAGCCTTCAGGGAGGCAACAAAGAAATGTACAGCACAGGAACAGGCCCTCCAAGCCCGTGCCGACCATGCTGCCCGACTAAACTACAATCTTCTACACTTCCTGGGTCTGTATCCCTCTATTCCCATCCTATTCCTGTATTTGTCAAGATGCCCCTTAAATGTCACTATCGTCCCTGCTTCCACCACCTCCTCCGGTAGTGAGTTCCAGGCACCCACTACCCTCTGCGTAAAAAAACTTGCCTCGTACATCTACTCTAAACCTTGCCCCTCGCACCTTAAACCTATGCCCCCTAGTAATTGACCCCTCTACCCCGGGGAAAACCCTCTGATTATCCACTCTGTCTATGCCCCTCATAATTTTGTAGACCTCTATCAGGTCGCCCCTCAACCTCCTTCATTCCAGTGAGAACAAACCGAGTTTATTCAACCGCTCCTCATAGCTAATGCCCTCCATACCTGGCAACATCCTGGTAAATCTCTTCTGCACCCTCTCTAAAGCCTCCACATCCTTCTGGTAGTGTGGCGACCGGAATTGAACACTATACTCCAAGTGTGGCCTAACTAAGGTTCTATATAGCTGCAACATGACTTGCCAATTCTTATACTCAATGCCCCGGCCAATGAAGGCAAGCATGCCGTATGCCTTCTTGACTACCTTCTCCACCTGTGTTGCCCCTTTCAGTGACCTGTGGACCTGTACACCTAGATCTCTCTGACTTTCAATACTCTTGAGGGTTCTACCATTCACTGTATATTCCCTACCTGCATTAGACCTTCCAAAATGCATTACCTCACATTTGTCCGGATTAAACTCCATCTGCCATCTCTCCGCCCAAGTCTCCAAACAATCTAAATCCTGCTGACAGTCCTCATCGCTATCCGCAATTCCACCAACTTTTGTGTCGTCTGCAAACTTACTAATCAGACCAGTTACATTTTCCTCCAAATCATTTATATACACTACAAACAGCAAAGGTCCCAGCACTGATCCCTGTGGAACACCACTGGTCACAGCCCTCCAATTAGAAAAGCATCCTTCCATCGCTACTCTCTGCCTTCTATGACCTATAACAGATGAAGCTGACCCACTCGAGGCTCTTTAAAAAGTACAAAAAGGGGCAGCACGGTGGTGCAGTGGATTAGCACTGCTGCCTCATGGCGCCGAGGTCTCAGGTTCAAATTCCGGTTCTGGGTCACTGTCCGTGTGGAGTTTGCACATTCTCCCTGTGTCTGTGTGGGTTTCGCCCCCATAACCCAAAGATGTGCAGGTTAGGTGGATTAAATTGCCCCTTAATTGGAAAAATTAATTGGGTACTCTAAATTTATATTTTTAAAAAAGTACAAAAGAATCCAGGAAGAAATTCCTCTGGGAGATGCTGGAGGATAAAGTAAGGTGCGAAATGTAATCCGGATCTTGCCCCTGCTTTGTTAGGAGAGTGCTTGCAAGGACAGCACAGTGGCGCAGTGGGTTAGCACTGCAGTCTCACGGCGCCGAGGTCCCAGGTTCGATCCCGGCTATGTCCGTGTGGAGTTTGTGCATTCTCCCCGCGTTTGGTTGGGTTTCGCCCCCACAACCCAAAGATGTGCAGGCTAGGTGGATTGGCCGCGCTAAAATTGCCCCTTAATTGGAAAAAATGAATTGGGTACTCTAAATTTATTTTTAAAAAGAGTGCGTGCAGAAACACCACACTTTATTTAATAGTTTAATCTATTATTGTCACGAGTAGGCTTACATTAACACTGCAATGAAGTGACTGTGAAAATCCCCGAGTCGCCACACTCCGACCGACGCCTGTTCGGGTACACAGAGGGAGAATTCAGAGTGCCCCACTTCACCTCAAGCACGTCTTTTCGGGACTTTTGGGAGGAAACCGGAGCACCCGGAGGAACCCACGCAGACACGGGGGAGAACGTGCAGGCTATGTGATTGTCCCTGAGACTCGGGGGAACCCTGGGGAGTGGCATGTTGAGAAAAGCTGGAATCATTATTTATTACAATCAAAATTGTTCATGGCTATCACCTCTGGGAAAGAAGTGATTCGGTGGGGTATATTTGAGAGAAGGGAGGGTATATTTGAGAGAATATTTGGGAAATCCAGCATGGGGGGGGGATGGTTATATTTGGGAGATGTAGCGGTGTATATTGGAGAGAACCAAGGAGGTATGTTTCAGAGATCCAGATTGGGGGGGGGGGGGGGGGGTTATATTGGGGTATCCAGGGGGTGAAGTATATTTGAGAGATTCAGGAGGGATGGAGTATATTTGAGATATCCACAGGGAGGGGCTATATTTGGGGGATCTGGGTAGGGGGAATATTTAGGATTTCCAGCAGGGGAGTATATTTGGGGGTTGGGGGGAAGCCGGCGGGGGGGGGGGTATATTTAGGAGTCTGTGGGGGGGGGGTGTTACCTGAGAGATCCATTGAGGGGCTTTATTTGGGAGATCTGGGGCATATTTGGGATTTCTAGATGGGGGGTGGTATATTTGAGAGAACGGTGTATATTTGAGAGAATGGGGTATATTTCAGAGAAGGGGGTATATTTGGGAGAGCGGGGTATTTTTGGGAGAAGGTGGTATAATTGGGAGAAGGGTATATTTGAGAGAAGAGGGGGTATATTTGGCAGAAGGGTGTATATTTGGGAGAAGGGTATATTTGGGAGATGGGAGTATATTTGGGAGAAGGGTGTATTTGGGAGAGGGGGTGTATTTGGGAGAAGGGTATATTTGGGAGAAGGGGGTATATTTGGGAGATGGGAGTATATTTGGGAGAAGGGTGTTTTTGGGAGACGGGAGTATATTTGGGAGAGGGGGGTGTATTTGGGAGATGGTATATTTGGGAGAAGGGAATATTTGAGAGAAGGTATATTTGAGAGAAGGAGGGGATATTTGGAAGATAGTGCGGTATATTTGGGAGAAGGGGGTATATTTGGGAGAAGGGTATATTTGGGAGAAGGAGGGGTATATTTGAGAGAAGGGGGGGTATATTTGAGAGAAGGAGGACATATTTGAGAGAAGGACGTGTATATTTGCGAGATGGGGGTATATTTGGGAGAGGGTATATTTGGGGGTATATTTGAAAGAAGGTACATTAGGGAGAAGGGGGTATATTTGGGAGAAGGGGGGTATATTTGGGAGAAGGGAGGTATATTTGGGAGAAGGGTATATTTGGGAGAAGGGTGGTATATTAGGGAGAAGGGGGCATGTTTGGGAGATGGGTACATTTGGGAGAAGGGGTATTGATAGACATCAATTCAGACGAGACGCTGAGAAGCAGTGATCCGATGCTTTAATAAGCTAAATATGTGCCGACCTGTAGCTCCTCCCGCACTACAGGGCTGACCCAGGTCAACAGGCTTTATACCTCCACCGCTGGGCGGAGTCACAGGCGGAGCCAACAGCAGCACCAATAATAACAGTACAACAGCAACAACCAATAACACAACAGCAATAACAATATGCAACAGTGGAGATAACAGTAGAACATATATACAACAGCCTTACGTAGCCATACGTGGCTCACCACAGGTATGTTTGAGAAATGGAGGGTATTTGAGAAAAGTGGGGTATATTTGAGAGAAGGGGGTATATTTGAGAGAAGGGGGTACATTTGAGAGAAGGGGTACATTTGAGAGAAGGGGGTACATTTGAGAGAAGTATATCTGAGAGAAGGGTGTATATTTGGGAGAAGGATGTATATTTGGGAGATGGGTATATTTGAGAGGGGGGGTATATTTGGGAGATGGGTATATTTGGGAGATGGTATATTTGGGAGGGGGGGTATATTTGGGAGATGGTATATTTGGCAGAAGGTTTATTTGAGAGAACGGTGTATATTTGGGAGATGGGGGTATATTTGGGAGAGGGGTATATTTGGGAGAAGGGTGTATATTTGGGAGATGGGTATATTTGGGAGATGGGGGTATATTTGCGAGAGGGGTATATTTGGGACGGGTATATTTGGGAGAAGAGGGTATATTTGAGAGAAGGTATATTTGGGAGATGGGTATATTTGGGAGATGGGGGGTATATTTGGGAGAAGAGGTGTATATTTGAGAGAAGGGGGTATATTAGGGAGAAGGTATATTTGGGTGGAGGGGGTATATTTGGGGGAGAGGGGAATATTATGGTGAAGGGTACATTTGGGAGAGAAGTATATTAGGGAGAGTGGGGTATATTAGGGAGAGTGGTGTATATTAGGGGGAGGGGGGTATATTTGGGAGAAGGTATATTTGGGAGAGGGTATATTTGGGAGAGGGTATATTTGGGAGAAGGGTATATTTGGGAGATGGGGGTATATTTGGGAGAAGGGGTGTATATTTGAGAGAAGGGGGTATATTAGGGAGAAGGTATATTTGGGTGGAGGGGGTATATTTGGGAGAGGGGAATATTATGGAGAGTGGGTATATTTGGGAGGGAAGTATATTAGGGAGAGTGGGGTATATTAGGGAGAGGTGTATATTAGGGAGAGGGGTATATTTGGGGGAGGGGGTATAATGGAGAAGGGTGTATTTGGGACAAGGGGGTATATTTGGGAGAGGGGTATATTTGGGAGAGGGGGTATATTTGAGAGAAGGGTATATTTGAGAGGTATATTTGGGAGAGGGGGTATAATTGGGAGAAGGTATATTTGGGAGGGGGGTATATTTGGGAGAAGCGTATATTTGGGAGAGGGGTATATTTGGGAGGGGGTATATTTGGGAGAAGGGAGTATATTTGGGAGGAGGGAGTATATTTGGGAGAGGTGGATATATTTGGGAGAGGGGGATATATTTGGGAGGGGGTATATTTGGGAGAAGGGTATATTTGGGAGAAGGGAGTATATTTGGGAGAGGGGGTATATTTGAGAGAAGGGGGTATATTTGGATGAGGGTATATTTGGGAGGGGGGTATATTTGGGAGAGGGGTATATTTGGGAGAGGGGTATATTTGGGAGGGGGTATATTTGGGAGAAGGGGGTATATTTGGGAGAGGTGGATATATTTGGGAGAGGGGGATATATTTGGGAGGGGGGTATATTTGGGAGAAGGGGGTATATTTGGGAGAGGGGGACATATTTGGGAGGGGGGTATATTGGGGAGAAGGGAGTATATTTGGGAGAAGGGGGTATATTTGGGAGAGGTGGGTATATTTGGGAGCGGGGTATATATATTTGGGAAAGGGTATATTCGGGAGAAGGGGGCATATTTGGGAGAGGAGGTATATTTGGGAGAGGGGGTATATTTGGGAGAAGGTATATTTGGGAGAGGGGGGTATATTTGGGAGAGGGGTATATTTGGGAGAAGAGGGGGGTATATTTGGGAGAAGGGTATATTTGGGAGAGGGGGGTATATTTGGGAGTAGGGGGTATATTTGGGAGAGGGTATATTTGGGAGAGGGTATTTTGGGAGAGGGGGTATATTTGGGAGAAGGGGGTGTATTTGGGAGAGGGTATATTTGGGAGAGGGTATATATTGGAGAGGGGTATATTTGGGAGAAGGGGATATATTTGGGAGATGGGAGTATATTTGGGAGACGGGTGTATATTTGGGAGAGGGGGGGTGTATTTGGGAGAATGGTATATATGGGAGAAGGGGGTATATTTGGGAGATGGGGGTATATTTGGGAGAAGGGTGTATTTGGGAGAATGGTATATTTGGAGAAGGGGGTATATTTGGGAGAAGGGGATATATTTGGGAGAGGGGTATATTTGGGAGAAGGGAGTATATTTGGGAGAAGGTATATTTGGGAGAGGGGGGTATATTTGGGAGGGGGGTATATTTGGGAGATGGGTATATTTGGGAGAAGGGTATATTTGGGAGGGGGCATATTTGGGAGGGGGGTATATTTGGGAGAGGGGTATATTTGGGAGGGGTGGTATATTTGGGAGTGGGGTATATTTGGGAGAGGGGGGTATATTTGGGAGAGGGGTATATTTGGGAGAAGAGGGTATATTTGGGAGAGGGGTATATTTGGGAGAGGGTATATTTAGGAGAGGGGGGTATATTTGGGAGGGGGGTATATTTGGGAGAGAGGGGTATATTTGGGAGAGGGGTATATTTGGGAGAGGGTATATTTGGGAGGGGGGTATATTTGGGAGAGGGTATATTTGGGAGGGGTGGTATATTTGGGAGAGGGGGTATATTTGGGAGAGGGGGTATATTTGGGAGGGGGGTATGTTTCGGAGAGGGAGGTATATTTGGGAGGGGGTATATTCGGGAGAGGGGTATATTTGGGAGAGGGGGTATTTTTGGGAGGGGTGTATATTTGGGAGAGGGGGGTATATTTGGGAGGGGGTATATTTGAGAGGGGGTATATTTGGGAGAGGGGTATATTTGGGAGAGGGGGTATATTTGGGAGAGGGGGGTATATTTGGGAGAGGGGGATATTTGGGAGAAGAGGGGGTATATTTGGGAGGGGGGATATTTGGGAGGGGGGTATATTTGGGAGGGGGGTATATTTGGGAGAGGGGGATATTTGGGAGAGGGGGGTATATTTGGGAGATGGGGATATTTGGGAGAAGAGTGGGTATATTTGGGAGAGGGGTATATTTGGGAGAAGGGGAGGTATATTTGGGAGAGGGGTATATTTGGGAGAAGGGGAGGTTATTTGGGAGAGGGGTATATTTGGGAGAGGGGGATATTTGGAAGAGGGGGATATTTGGGAGAAGAGGGGGTATATTTGGGATAGGGGTATATTTGGGAGAGGGGGTTATTTGGGAGGGGGGTATATTTGGGAGAAGGGGAGGTATATTTGGGAGAGGGGGGTGTATTTGGGAGAGGGGGTATATTTGGGAGGGGGGGTATATTTGGGAGCGGGTATATTTTGGAGAAGGGGAGGTATATTTGGGAGGGGGGTATATTTGGGAGAGGGGGTTATTTGTGAGGGGGGTATATTTGGGAGTAGGGGAGGTATATTTGGGAGAGGGGGGTGTATTTGGGAGAGGGGGGTGTATTTGGGAGAGGGGGGATATATTTGGGAGAGGGGTATATTTGGGAGGGGGTATATTTGGGAGAAGGGAGTATATTTGGGAGGAGGGAGTATATTTGGGAGAGGTGGATATATTTGGGAGAGGGGTATATATTTGGGAGAGGGGTATATTTGGGAGGGGGTATATTTGGGAGAAGGGAGTATATTTGGGAGGAGGGAGTATATTTGGGAGAGGTGGATATATTTGGGGGAGGGGGGTATATTTGGGAGAAGGGTATATTTGGGAGAAGGGAGTATATTTGGGAGAGGTATATTTGGGAGAGGGGGTATATTTGAGAGAAGGGGGTATATTTGGATGAGGGTATATTTGGGAGGGGGGTATATTTGGGAGAGGGGTATATTTGGGAGAGGGGTATATTTGGGAGGGGGTATATTTGGGAGAAGGGTATATTTGGGAGAGTTGGATATATTTGGGAGAGGGGGATATATTTGGGAGGGGGGTATATTTGGGAGAAGGGGGTATATTTGGGAGAGGGGGACATATTTGGGAGGGGGGTATATTGGGGAGAAGGGAGTATATTTGGGAGAAGGGGGTATATTTGGGAGAGGTGGGTATATTTGGGAGCGGGGGATATATATTTGGGAAAGGGGGTATATTCGGGAGAAGGGGGCATATTTGGGAGAGGGGGTATATTTGGGAGAAGGTATATTTGGGAGAGGGGGGTATATTTGGGAGTAGGGGGTATATTTGGGAGAGGGTATATTTGGGAGAGGGTATATTTGGGAGAGGGGGTATATTTGGGAGAAGGGGGTGTATTTGGGAGAGGGTATATTTGGGAGAGGGTATATATTGGAGAGGGGTATATTTGGGAGAAGGGGATATATTTGGGAGATGGGAGTATATTTGGGAGAAGGGGGTGTATTTGGGAGACGGGTGTATATTTGGGAGAGGGGGGGTGTATTTGGGAGAATGGTATATATGGGAGAAGGGGGTATATTTGGGAGATGGGGGTATATTTGGGAGAAGGGGGGTGTATTTGGGAGAATGGTATATTTGGGAGAAGGGGATATATTTGGGAGAGGGGTATATTTGGGAGAAGGGAGTATATTTGGGAGAGGGTATATTTGGGAGAAGGTATATTTGGGAGAGGGGGGTATATTTGGGAGAGGGGTATATTTGGGAGAAGGGTATATTTGGGAGGGGGCATATTTGGGAGGGGGTATATTTGGGAGAAGGGTATATTTGGGAGGGGTGGTATATTTGGGAGTGGGGTATATTTGGGAGAGGGGGGTATATTTGGGAGAGGGGTATATTTGGGAGAAGAGGGTATATTTGGGAGAGGGGTATATTTGGGAGAGGGGATATTTAGGAGAGGGGGGTATATTTGGGAGGGGGGTATATTTGGGAGAGAGGGGTATATTTGGGAGAGGGGTATATTTGGGAGAGGGTATATTTGGGAGGGGGGTATATTTGGGAGAGGGTATATTTGGGAGGGGTGGTATATTTGGGAGAGGGGGTATATTTGGGAGAGGGGGTATATTTGGGAGAGGGGGTATATTTGGGAGGGGTGTATATTTGGGAGAAGAGGGGGTATATTTGGGAGGAGGGGGTATGTTTGGGAGAGGGGGGTATATTTGGGAGGGGGGTATATTTGAGAGGGGGTATATTTGGGAGAGGGTATATTTGGGAGAGGGGTATATTTGGGAGAGGGGGTATATTTGGGAGGGGGGTATATTTGTGAGAAGAGGGGGTATATTTGGGAGGGGGGTATATTTGGGAGAGGGGGGTATATTTGGGAGGGGGGTATATTTGGGAGGGGGTATATTTGGGAGAGGGGGATATTTGGGAGAGGGGGGTATATTTGGGAGAGGGTATATTTGGGAGAGGGGTATATTTGGGAGGTGGTATATTTGGGAGAGGGGGGTTTATTTGGGAGGGGGGTATATTTGGGAGGGGGTATATTTGGGAGAAGAGGGGGTATATTTGGGAGAGGGGTATATTTGGGAGAGGGGGATATTTGGGAGAGGGGGGTATATTTGGGAGAGGGGGATATTTGGGAGAAGAGGGGGTATATTTGGGAGGGGGGTATATTTGGGAGGGGGGTATATTTGGGAGAGGGGTATATTTGGGAGAGGGGGATATTTGGGAGAGGGGGGTATATTTGGGAGATGGGGATATTTGGGAGAAGAGTGGGTATATTTGGGAGAGGGGTATATTTGGGAGAAGGGGAGGTATATTTGGGAGAGGGGTATATTTGGGAGAAGGGGAGGTATATTTGGGAGAGGGGTATATTTGGGAGAGGGGGATATTTGGAAGAGGGGGATATTTGGGAGAAGAGGGGGTATATTTGGGATAGGGGTATATTTGGGAGAGGGGGTTATTTGGGAGGGGGGTACATTTGGGAGAAGGGGATGTATATTTGGGAGAGGGGGGTGTATTTGGGAGAGGGGGGATATTTGGGAGAATGGGGTATATTTGGGAGGGGGGTATATTTGGGAGGGGGGTATATTTGGGAGGGGGTATATTTTGGAGAAGGGGAGGTATATTTGGGAGGGGGGTATATTTGGGAGAGGGGGTTATTTGGGAGGGGGGTATATTTGGGAGAAGGGGAGGTATATTTGGGAGGGGGGTATATTTGGGAGAGGGGGGTGTATTTGGGAGAGGGGGGATATATTTGGGAGAGGGGGGTGTATTTGGGAGAGGGGGGATATATTTGGGAGAGGGGTATATTTGGGAGAAGGGAGTATATTTGGGAGAGGGTATATTTGGGAGAAGGTATATTTGGGAGAGGGGGTATATTTGGGAGGGGGGTATATTTGGGAGAGGGGTATATTTGGGAGGGGTGGTATATTTGGGAGTGGGGTATATTTGGGAGAGGGGTATATTTGGGAGAGGGGATATTTAGGAGAGGGGGTATATTTGGGAGGGGGGTATATTTGGGAGAGAGGGGTATATTTGGGAGAGGGGTATATTTGGGAGGGGTGGTATATTTGGGAGAGGGGGTATATTTGGGAGAGGGGGTATATTTGGGAGGGGGTATGTTTCGGAGAGGGAGGTATATTTGGGAGGGGGTATATTTGGGAGAGGGGTATATTTGGGAGAGGGGGTATATTTGGGAGGGGTGTATATTTGGGAGAAGAGGGGGTATATTTGGGAGGAGGGGGTATGTTTGGGAGAGGGGGGTATACTTGGGAGGGGGGTATATTTGAGAGGGGGTATATTTGGGAGAGGGTATATTTGGGAGAAGAGGGGGTATATTTGGGAGGGGGGTATATTTGGGAGAGGGGGGTATATTTGGGAGGGGGGTATATTTGGGAGGGGGTATATTTGGGAGAGGGGGATATTTGGGAGAGGGGGGTATATTTGGGAGAGGGTATATTTGGGAGAGGGGTATATTTGGGAGGGGGGTATATTTGGGAGAGGGGGGTATATTTGGGGAGGGGGTATATTTGGGAGAAGAGGGGGTATATTTGGGAGAAGGAGAGGTATATTTGGGAGAGGGGTATATTTGGGAGAGGGGTATATTTGGGAGAGGGGGATATTTGGGAGAGGGGGGTATATTTGGGAGAGGGGGATATTTGGGAGAAGAGGGGGTATATTTGGGAGGGGGGTATATTTGGGAGGGGGGTATATTTGGGAGAGGGGGATATTTGGGAGAGGGGGGTATATTTGGGAGATGGGGATATTTGGGAGAAGAGTGGGTATATTTGGGAGAGGGGTATATTTGGGAGAAGGGGAGGTATATTTGGGAGAGGGGTATATTTGGGAGAAGGGGAGGTATATTTGGGAGCGGGGTATATTTGGGAGAGGGGGATATTTGGAAGAGGGGGATATTTGGGAGAAGAGGGGGTATATTTGGGAGAGGGGTATATTTGGGAGAGGGGGTTATTTGGGAGGGGGGTATATTTGGGAGAAGGGGAGGTATATTTGGGAGAGGGGGGTGTATTTGGGAGAGGGGGTATATTTGGGAGGGGGGGTATATTTGGGAGCGGGTATATTTTGGAGAAGGGGAGGTATATTTGGGAGGGGGGTATATTTGGGAGAGGGGGTTATTTGGGAGGGGGGTATATTTGGGAGTAGGGGAGGTATATTTGGGAGAGGGGGGTGTATTTGGTGAGAGGGGGGTGTATTTGGGAGAGGGGGGATATATTTGGGAGAGGGGTATATTTGGGAGGGGGTATATTTGGGAGAAGGGAGTATATTTGGGAGGAGGGAGTATATTTGGGAGAGGTGGATATATTTGGGAGAGGGGTATATATTTGGGAGAGGGGTATATTTGGGAGGGGGTATATTTGGGAGAAGGGAGTATATTTGGGAGGAGGGAGTATATTTGGGAGAGGTGGATATATTTGGGGGAGGGGGGTATATTTGGGAGAAGGGTATATTTGGGAGAAGGGAGTATATTTGGGAGAGGTATATTTGGGAGAGGGGGTATATTTGAGAGAAGGGGGTATATTTGGATGAGGGTATATTTGGGAGGGGGGTATATTTGGGAGAGGGGTATATTTGGGAGAGGGGTATATTTGGGAGGGGGTATATTTGGGAGAAGGGTATATTTGGGAGAGTTGGATATATTTGGGAGAGGGGGATATATTTGGGAGGGGGGTATATTTGGGAGAAGGGGGTATATTTGGGAGAGGGGGACATATTTGGGAGGGGGGTATATTGGGGAGAAGGGAGTATATTTGGGAGAAGGGGGTATATTTGGGAGAGGTGGGTATATTTGGGAGCGGGGGATATATATTTGGGAAAGGGGGATATTCGGGAGAAGGGGGCATATTTGGGAGAGGGGGTATATTTGGGAGAAGGTATATTTGGGAGAGGGGGGTATATTTGGGAGTAGGGGGTATATTTGGGAGAGGGTATATTTGGGAGAGGGTATATTTGGGAGAGGGGGTATATTTTGTGAGAAGGGGGTGTATTTGGGAGAGGGTAAATTTGGGAGAGGGTATATATTGGAGAGGGGTATATTTGGGAGAAGGGGATATATTTGGGAGATGGGAGTATATTTGGGAGAAGGGGGTGTTTTTGGGAGACGGAGTGTATATTTGGGAGAGGGGGGGTGTATTTGGGAGAATGGTATATATGGGAGAAGGGGGTATATTTGGGAGATGGGGGTATATTTGGGAGAAGGGGGGTGTATTTGGGAGAATGGTAATATTTGGGAGAAGGGGATATATTTGGGAGAGGGGTATATTTGGGAGAAGGGAGTATATTTGGGAGAGGGTATATTTGGGAGAAGGGGTATATTTGGGAAGGATGGGGGGGGGTATATTTGGGAGAGGGTTATATTTGGAGAAGGGTATATTTGGGAGGGGGCATATTTGGGAGGGGGTATATTTGGGAGAAGGGTATATTTGGGAGGGGTGGTATATTTGGGAGTGGGGTATATTTTGGGAGAGGGGGGGGAGCGAGGGTATATTTGGAGAGAGGGTATATTTGGGAGGGGGTATATTTGGGAGAGGGGATACTTTTAGGAGAGGGGGGGTATATTTGGGAGAGGGGGTATATTTGAGGATATTGGGAGAGGGGTATATTTGGGAGGGTATATTGGGAGGGGGGTATATTTGAGAGGAGGGTATATTTGGGAGGGGTTGGTTATATTGGGAGAGGGGGTATATTGGGAGAGGGGGTATATTTGGAGAGGGGGTATATTTGGGAGAGGGGGTATATTTGGGAGGGGTGTATATTTGGGAGAAGAGGGGTATATTTGGGAGGAGGGGGTATGTTTGGGAGAGGGGGGGTATATTTGGGAGGGGGTATATTTGAGAGGGGGTATATTTGGGAGAGGGTATATTTGGAGAGGGGTATATTGGGAGAGGGGGTATATTTGGGAGGGGGGTATCTATGTGAGGAAGAGGGGGTATACTTGGGAGGGGGGTATATTTGGGAGAGGGGGGTATATTTGGGAGGGTGGTAATATTTGGGAGGTAAATTTGAGAGGGGGATATTTGGGAGAGGGGTATATTTGGGAGAGGGCTATATTTGGAGAGGGGTATATTTGGGAGGTGGTATATTTGGAGAGGGGGTTATTTGGGTGGGGGTATCTGTGGGAGGGGGTATATTTGGGAGAGGGGGTGTATTTGGGAGAGGGTATATTTGGGAGAGGGGGCTATATTTGGGAGAGGGGGGTATATTTGGGAGAGGGGATATTTGGGAGAAGAGGGGGATATATTTGGGGAGGGGGGTATATTTGGGAGGGGGGTATATTTGGGAGAGGGGTATATTTGGGAGAGCGGGGATATTTGGGAGAGGGGACGGTATATTTGGGAGATGGGATATTTGGGAGAAGAGGTGGGTATATATTGGGAGAGGGGTATATTTGGGAGCAAGGGAGGTATATTTGGAGAGGGGTATATTT